>NC_056741.1:1855139963-1855354963 GCF_019279795.1 Protopterus annectens
GTGGAAAAGATATTCCACTAGTGGAGATAACCTTGCTGGGACCTCTTTGCATGTCCCCTCAACTACAAGTGCAGCAGATTTTTTGCTCTAATTCCCCCACTGGGTGAAACACCGATTGATGATTTCCTTCATGTATATCCCTCAACCCCTTAATCCCCCAAATTCTCCAGAAAGAATATTGATTGAAGAGCAAAGTCATCCTCATTGCCCCTTTTTGGCCTTATCAGATTTGGTTCCCTTTTCTTTGGCCTTATCTAGTTTACCCTCCATAAATTTTGGATCCATTTCCAGACTTCCTGACTTACCCGACAGACATAATTCACCCAGACATTTCAGGCCTAATGCTGACTGAATGGTTTCTCCTCTTCCATTGATAGCCAGACAACCTAGACTGTCCTCCCATGTCCATCATTTACTTTTTATCCTCCCATAAAACTTCCAGAAGTAAGTGGAAAAGATTTGTTTTTTGGACACAGCAGAAAGACATTGATTCTTTTACAGCACAAATACATAAATTTCTTGAGTTTCTGGCAACAATCTTTAATGAAGGGTCTACTTCCTCAACTGTTAAAGTTCAGCTAGCTGCCATTTCTAATTGTCATATAGGAGTTAACAATTCCACTTTACATTCTTCAAAACATTGTAAGGCATTTATAAGGGGTAACCTTTTTCTGAGACCACCTTTCAAAGATCGAACTCCATCATGGAATTTAAATTTAGTATTACAAGCTTTGACTCAATCTCCATTTGAACCGGCAGCAAAATGTTAACTGATGTTTTTAACATGGAAAACTATCTTTTTAGTAGCTATATTCTCTGCTCAAAGACTTTCTGAACTTCAAGCCTTATCTTCTAAGCTTCCTTATTTAATAATCCATAATAATCCATAGAGATAGGGTAGCACTACAAACCAATCCTTTGTTTTCTCCTAAGGTGTTGTCAGAATCCAGCATCAATCAGTCCTTTAGCCTTTCAGTTTTCTTTCCAAATTTCACAAACAAAGGTGAACACATATTACAGTTGTTGGACGTTCACAGACAATTAAGTTTCTGTTTGCACAGAACAAAGATTTTCAGAAAAACATATCAATAGTTTGTTTCTTTTGCAGAATCATAATTGGGCAGGCCAGTTGAAAAAGTAACTTTAGGCAAATGGTTGACTGATTGCATATCCTTTATTTATAACAAATTGGGCTTGTCTTTGCCAAAATCTTTGAGACCCCATTCAACCAGGTCCATGCCAACATCATCAATATAGGTTCATAGGTAGGTACTAGGCTATCAGCCCTGGGGCCTATATAAGCCTAGCCAAAAAAAAATCCTTGGCTTTCACCACCCAAGAAAGTTATGTTCCTCTGCCCCTGTCTAGAAGAGCCACAGAAGTAATCCCTAGGGTGAATTTCCTATTTCCCATCCAACTGTCGTGAGTTTTCTTAAAGAGGGCTAATGAAGAGCTTTGCTTGACACAAATGGGTAGTCTATTCCAGAGCATGGGAAGTTTCTGGGACAGGAATCTATCCCTCCAGCATGTTCTGTTTATTGTGGTGGCAAGGTTTAGGTCCTTGGAGCATGTGGCTCTAAGGGATTGGGGTTTCTTTAAGTATAGCATAGGTTCATAGGTAGGTGATAGGCTATCTGCCCAAGGGCATTTATAAGCCTAGTCAGAGTGTATCACCTTTCGCCACACCATTGATTAATTAACTGATCCTCAGTCAAGTAGAGCCAATGAAGTGATCCCAGGAATGTATTTTCTGATACCCATCTCTTGAAGAGTGTTAGTGAGGGTCTCTGCCTAATGTAGTTTGGAATTTTGTTCCAAAGCATGGGGAGTCTCTGTGACAGGAATCTATCCCTCCAGCATGTTCTATGTATTGTTGTGGTGATGTTTAGCTCATTAGAGTGTGTGACTTGCAGTGACTTGGATTTCTTTAGGTGGAGCATGTCCATTAATTCTGAGTTGGACAATTCTTTGTAAGTCAGGCAGAGATCAGTTCTGGGTAATCAATATGCAACTGAGTACAGCTGGAGTTTTTTCAGTTGAGCTGCATAGGACATATGTTTGAGGCCAGTAATCCTCTTGGTGAGGTACTTTTGTGGTCTTTCTAACTGTTGGAAGTGTCTTGTGAGGTACATCCCAAATGGGGCATTGTACTCTATGATGAGTCTGATGAGTGATGAGTAGAGGGGCACTATAACCTCTTTATTTCTAGATGTGAACCCTTTAGTAATTAGATGGGCCACATAGAAGGATTTCCTAACTACTTTGGCAATATGATTGTCAAAGGAGAGATTACTATCTACCTGGGTCCCCAGATCTCTTATTACCTCTTCTGTATATGTGGTAATTCATGGGTTTTTTGTTTTTCCCAAATGGGATGACTATGCATTTTTTGGCATTTAGCTTGAGGCCATGACTTTGACACCAGCTGTCTGTTTCAGTAAGGCCCTTTTGGAGGATGTCCATGTCAGCCGGCGAGTCAATTATGGCTCCCAGTTTGCAGTCATCGGTGAACTTGGTTAGCCATAGTCCTCCTGTGTTTGCCTGTACTTCTGAGAAGTATATGCCGAACAGTAGGGGTCCCAGGACTAAGCCTTGTGGGACACCACTTGTGACTGGTTTAGAGTTGGACCTGGAGCCCACTATTCTTACCATGTGAGTTCTGTCTGTAAGCCAGTTGGTAACCCATCTTGTGACATAGTGGTTTATGTTCAGGCTGGTGACATTTTCTATAATACCCGAGTGGGGAATGGTGTCAAAAGCCTTGGCAAGGTCAAGGTAGGCTGCTTGAACCACCTTTCCCCTCATCTATGGCCTTGGTGACTGTCTCAAAGAAGTCAACCAGGTTTAGTAGGCATGATCTGCCCTTAACAAAGCTGAACTGGGTCTGATCAAGTGTTTGGAGGCTCCCAATGTCTTTGTTAATGAGTTCCATGATGATGCGCTTCATAACCTTGCAGACCAGGCTAGTCAGGCTTATGGGGCGATAGTTACCAGGGTCAGTTGTGGCCCCTCCTTTGTGGAGTGGAATAACCGTTGCTGTGCGTCATTCTATGGGCATGTAGCCTGTGGAGAGGCTGAGGTTGAACAGCGTGTTTAGGTGGGGGGTTAGTTTGTTCTGTAGTTTGTACAAGACGCAGCCTGGGACACCATCTGGCCCCATTGATGCCATGCTTTTGGCTTTTGAAAGGGCTATTTTCACCTGTGCATCTGTGATTTCTGGGAGACTACACTTTTCTGGTATTGTTGTGGGCCCATTTGGGGGTGAGAGGGGGGTGAAGTTTGCACTGAATCTATCTGCCAGGATGTTGGCAATATAATTAGGTTCAGTATATTTTGTGCCATTTTGCACTAGTTCAGTGCATATCTGTGAGTTGCCACTTAGTTACTTAACATAGCTAAATAAGGCTTTGTGGTTATCTTTTGAATCCTTGGCTATTTTTCTTTTGAAGTTAGCCTTGGATGATTTTATGAGGGACCTTAGTTTCTTATTGATACTGATCAAGGATGTCTTTCCTTCTTGGGATTTGCCTTTTTTCTGAACTAGTTTCTTTCTTCTATTGTATAGCCTGTTTATGGCAGGGGTCCACCAGACTGGTTTCTTTCTCTTAGAGGAATGAGTCTTGGTTTTGCTGGGAATGGCATGATCCATGCATCCTTGTAGGTGCTCATAGAGTGCATTTGTAAAGGTGTCTGCATTTTGGGCAGCATTATCCTTTAGCATGGGGGCTGTGAAACTTACCGCCTCTGTCTTAAGTAAGGTTTGACATGGCTTTGTATGTTAAGCAGAGGTCACCTCTGAGTAGGTGATAAGCAGCAGAGTAGAGCTGGAGTTTTTTGAAATGGTCTGCATATGGCATCTGTTTGAGGCTGGTAATACTCTTAGTGAGGTATTTCTGTGTCCTTTCTAGTTGTTGTAGATGTCTTGCGAGGTATATGCCAAATGGGGCTTTGTATTCTATAATGCGTCTAATGAGGGATGAGTAGAGAGAAACAATGACCTCTTTTATTCTGGAGGTGAACTCCTTTGTAATGAGGTGTGCCATGTAGAAGGATTTCCTGACCACTGTGGCAATGTGATTATCAAAGGAGAGACTACTGTCCACCTGTGTTCCAAGGTCTCTTATCACACATTTGGTGTTTAGTAGGCTACCACCTATGTGACAGTTCATGGGTACAGTGTTTTTCCCAAAGGGGATGACAATGCACTTCTTGACATTGAGCTTGAGGCCATGACTTTGACACTAAACATCAGTCTCAGTGAGGCCCCTTTGTAGAATGTCCACATCATTAGGCGATTCTATTGTGGCACCTAGTTTTCAGTCATCTGCGAACTTCATTAGCCAAAGACCTGATGTATTGGCCTGGACTTCTGAGAAGTAGATGCCAAACAGGAGAGGACCCAGGACTGAGCCCTGTAGTACCCCACTTGTCACTGGTCTGAAGTTGGATGTGGAGTCTTCTACTTTCACTGTGTGGGTTCTGTCAGTGAGCCAGTTGGCCACCCATATTGTGACATAGGGATTTATGCCCAGTCTAGTGAGTTTATCTATAATTCCAGAGTGGGGGATGGTGTTGAAAGCCTTGGCAAGGTCAAGATAAACTGTGTGCACCACCTTACCTTCATCCATGGCTCTGGTGACTGCTACAAAGAAGTCAATCAGGTTTAGGAGACATGAACTATCTTTTACAAACCCAAACTAAGTGGAGTTCAGAGTTTGGAGGTTACCTATGTCCTTGTTTATAAGCTCCAAGATAATACATTCCATGGCCTTGAAGACCAGGCTTGTCAGGCTAATGGGGTGTAGTTCCCGGGGTCTGTGGTGGTGCCCCCTTTGTGGAGTGGGATAACCATCACTGTGTGCCATTCAGTAGGCACAAAGCCTGAAGCAAGGCTATGATTGAACATGGTACTTAGGTGGAGTGCCAGTTAATTCTGTAGTTCATGCAGAACGCAGCCTGGGATGTTGTCAGGTTCCCATGGATGCTGTGTTCTTGGCTTTTGGGAGTGCGGTCTTTTCTTGTGCAGCCATGATTACAGGGGCTTTGCATTCTTCCGGTATAGAGATGGGCCCTTTGGGGGGGGGTGAAGTTTGCACTGAACCTATCTGCCTGGATGTTGGCAATATCAGTTGGTTCTGTATATCTAGTGCCATTGTGCTGTAGCTCAGAGCAGATCTGAGTGTCGCCATTGAGATTCTTGACATAGCTATAGAATGCTTTGTGGTTGTCTTTAGAATCAGTGGCAATTTTATTTTCATAACTAGCTTTGGAGGATTTTATGAGGGATCTCAGCTTCTTACTGAGGCTGACCAGGGAGTTCCTGCAATCAGGGATTTTTACTCTTTTTTGCAACAGCTTCTTCCTTCTGTTGCAGAGTTAGTTTATGGTAGGGGACCACCAGATTGGATTCCTTTTTTGGAGGAGAGCATCTTGGTTCTGTTCGGGATGGCACGATCCATGCACTTATGTATGTCCTTATATATATATTTTTAAATATTTTTCCAGTTCTTCCATGGATGATATCTGTGTGGCTGCTACTTGGGCTAGTCCTCATACCTTTATTACTCATTAGAAATTGGATCTGGCCTCGAGAAGAAGAGCAGCCTTGTTCCTTCTTTTGAGATCCAGCTGTTGGTTTCTCATACTGGTGTTCTAATATTCCTATGAAGCTATAAGACCAGCAAACAAAATCTGAGTGTCGGCATTGAGATTCTTGACATAGTGGGATAGATTCATCACCCAAAGACTCCCTATGCTGTGGAACAAAATCCCGGTACATGTGAGGCAGAGCACCTCACTGGCCTTGTTTCAGAGAAACCTTGACAATGGATGGGAGATCGCAGATATACCCCAGGGATTACCTCAGTGTCATTGCCAGAGGCACAGCAAAATAATGGGCTAGTATGAACCTATGAACCTATGAACCTATGAGGTATGTTAGGGGAATAAAGCATGATGGGTAATGGAGTAGCTTGAGAGTTCCATTTGCCACGAGTTAATTCAGATCTGACAGATTGGATCTGAACCCAATAGGTGAAGAAGAATGAAATAGACAGTACAGATTAGTTTACATCTGTAGCTTTTTTATCTTCATTAATTTTATATCCTGAAAAAAACTAGAAATTTCTTAGAATGTTCCACAACACTGAGATGTCCTTTTCTTGTTTTATCAGATAATAATATAAATAATATTGTTTGCAAATAAAGCCAACTTTTCTTGATTACCATACCAATTTTATCACTGAATTTCTGAGTGCCTTATTTTCTTTGCCAATGCTTCTAAATATAATTCAAATAACAAAGGAGAAAGAGGACACGCATGCCTTGCTCATCTGTTCAGACACAGTTTATCAGAAAGGAACCCTCCCACTTTTTTTTCACAAAACCACATTGATCCATATAACCAAAAAATAAAAAAATTCTGACAAATGGTAATAAAAAACACCTAAAAAAAACACTATGAACAAGTGTGCTCATTAAGGAAAGCAGAGAATTAGCATTCAAAATATTAATATACCACTTTCATCTAGATAGACTTCATCAGAAACTGTTAAAACAGATTTCACAAGTACCTTTTATATATGCCATCAGCCAATAAATAACCACAAGTAATTGTTCAATTAAGCACTTAAAACCACATAAAACTAATTAATACTGTTGCTTTTATTCATGTACAAACAGTACAATAAACACATACAAAGCATAAATAATGAACACTGTTACAATTATTCAAATAAAAACAGTATCACATATAAACTTTGAACCTTCTATTAAAGAAAAAATATATATTAATAGATTCAGTTAACCTCAGTATTTGCCAGCATTCAGTTTTATTTGCTAATCTGCTTCTTTGACCTCTAGTATATTTCTAAAATTACCTCCCCTTAAGTCTGGCGGGACCATTTCCAGAAATGAAAATAAAACCTTTTTCTATTTCTCCCATATAATATAATGCTTATATAAAGCATTATTTTTATCTGTAGTTTTAATAGAATATGGGTGTTCTTTAATTCTCTTTCAAGGCTCCTAGTTGTCATGCCTACATAAAAGTCATTACAACCTGAATGCATACTAATGTACACTAAGCCCACTGACTTACAAGCAAATGTACCTGGGACTAAAATAATTTCTTTTAGATAGTCCAGTAAAATATATGGTCCTTCTGAAATAAACCTACATGCAGAGCAAAACCTACATTTGTAGGTTCTTTTCTTTTTAGTTGTCTCTTGCAAGGACATTTTGGTATTATATCTCTGTAACATAACCTTTGAACTGTTTGTTCTCCTGTACACAAACTTAGGTGTATTCCCTATAACTCTAAATAGGTCTGGGTTGCCTTCCAATATTTTCCAGTTATTTTTGATGACTTCTCAGATGGCGTGAGCATCTGTGTACATATCCAAAAAACAAGAATTCAATTTAAATACAATACTTTGCGCTCACTCTAAGGTGAGTGGCTAGTTAAATGGTTTTGTAGGATAGGCTGAAAAACTATCTTTCTTTTTTCAAAAATTTTATTAGCTGGCCTTGACAACACTCCCTCACCATAATCCATCTCCAACAATAAGAAAGTTATAAACTTGATTTCATCTCAAAACCTAATATCACTTGTAATCATCCTTGAGGCCCTAATAAACTGTCCTCTTGGGATGTTCTTCTTCATAAAATATGGGTGATTACTTTTATAGTGGAGATACTCATTGGAGAAAGTTTCCTTCCTGTAGATGTAACTTTCAAACATCCTTTCTGTTATAACCATTTCAATGGTTACATACAGGAAATTTACTTTTAAACTTGCCCCTCCCAAAGGAAACTTCAAACATTCACCTAGACGGTAAAGCTCTTGAATGAAAAAGCACTGTCCTCTGGCCTTCCTGTGACAATAAAAGAGAGATCATCTAAAAATCTCTTGTAAGGTCTTATTTTAGAACTTAGATCACTCAAATGTAAAGTATAAGATTCCCACCAACTAAGTACCAAACTGGCGAATGCAGGAGCAACTGTAGACCCCATTGTCATACCTTTTGTTTGCTTGGAATATTTCTTATTAAATAGGAAGTAATTGTTTTCTAAAAGTAATTCTAGTAATTGGCAACATAATTCAATGTTATGGCTAGACAGCTGACTGAATTTATTTAAATACAGTCTAACCCATTGGACTCTCAATTTGGGAGGAATACTTGTAAACAGTGAACAAACATCTACTCTAATCATATAAAGTTTGTCTTCATTATAATTATATTCATGGATGAAATCTCATAGTTTGTCCAAAAATCCCACATTGATCCACGTCTATTTTAGTAACCACTTTGTCATTTTTAAGCTGTTATGGGCATAAACACTTCATAATCATAAATGAAATGGGTCTATATGAAGCTGGATCTGATGGGTTTTTACTGTTTTATGTATTTATTTATTAATTTATTATTTATTTATTTGCAGTTTGTTAACTGGAAAGACAGCTGGGTAGTACACAACCAGTTTTCAGTGGGAGGCCCGGGGATAAAAGCTCCTGAGTGCAATAAAAACAACACTCACTTAAAATTATGAATACTGGTAGTATAGCATTATCTAACGATATTGGATAACAAATCTGAAAACACATTTAGTGCAAACAAAATGATGTACATTGGTAGTATACCATTATCTAACAATATTGGATTACAAGGTTGCGAGCACATTTAGCAAAATCTTTTTTTTTAAGGTAAGTATTGCATGGAGGATTTATAGATAAATGATAGCATAGAGAGGTGGAGTATGAATTAGAGATATGTATTTTATTTGAAGTATTAAAGCCATCACAGCTTTTCCCCTGGATGTTGGTGCTTTCCCTCCTTTAAAAAATACTGTTAATCAAAAGCCAGAATTTTATCTCTTTCTTCTTTCTTAGCTTCCAAACTTCCACCAATATAACATTTATTCCTGGAGACTTTCCTGCAGATTGGTTATGCACCACCATTTTATCTCATCTCCCCCTATTTTAACTGTTTTTGAGCCTTGTCTGCATTTAACCTTGGCATATTTAAGTTTCTATAAATATTTCGATTTTTGCTTTTTCTTGATTTGTCCATTTGTCTACATTATACACATTTTCAGAACATTTTCAAAACATCTGTAGTGCCTCTATAGAATCCCTGGTTATTTTTCTTGCCATAGGCTCCCTTAGTTTGACAACAACCCAGTTTACTTTCTGATGGATAAGTTGTGCTAAATGTCTTGTGCTCTGGAGTTATTACCAAAAACAGTTGCTTAACAACAATCTTTCCAAACTCATGAGTGTTATTCAAGTACTCTGTTATTTTCTCTTTAGCACTCTGCAGTTGTGTGTCTTGTTCTGTGAGATTCCCCTTATTCTTCAATAATTTAATCTTTGTCAGCCCCTCTAAATAATTCTTGCTACTTCTTAACCATATCTGTTTTTCTTTTCTTTCTACCTTATTTTTAAATTCCAGTTTCATTTTATCTCACTCACTAGCTATAACTTCTGGAATATTTTCCATCTTCCCTAAGAACGCCTGAATAATTGCCACTACCCATTGTTAAAATTCCTCTCTTTTTAACAGGTAGGTGGAAAACAACATTGTCTCATTTGTACTTCATTACCCTACATTTTTATTTTAGTTATTATTGGTGCATGATCTTAAATGGGCAGCTGCAGTGGTGCAGCAGTTAGCATTGCCACCTCACAGCAGGAGGTTCTCCAGTTCAATTTTTGGCTGCGGTGCCTTCGGTGTGGAGTCTGCATGTCCTCCCTGTGGTCACATGGGTTTTCTCTGGGTGCTTTGGTTTCCTCCCACATCCCAAAAACATGCTGTAGGTGGATTGGACACTGTAAATTGGCCCTAGGCATGAGTGCATGCATGCATGTCCCTTCTGTGGAAGGTTGGGTGCCGAGCTGGCAACTCAACACCATAAAACTCCACTGCCAATCATGTGTGGACAGGTGATCTGCTGTGACAACCCCTAACTGGGAAAAGCCAAAAGAAGAAGGTGCATGATCTGAAATAATTATTGGAAGTGTGTTAAAGCATTCAATTAAATGTACTTGTTCCAACAAAATACAATTTCCATCTATTCTAGCCCAATTATTGTACCTTAGGGAACAAAATGTAAATTATCCAAAGAGTTCCTTCCATACCAAGGGGATGTGTGGCTAGGATGCTGACAGGCTAGGAGCAGATTCCTCCTGCTCTGCTGATTTATTTTTATTTCAGACAATAAATTAAATTATTAAACTATCCTAATTGATTTTTTAAGTGGATATTTTATTTATTTATTGACATGTGTTAACCGGGTTGGTCCAGTTGGGCTTGTGGCTCATTTTCAGTGGACACCAGAGAAAAGCTCCACAAAACAAAAACACAAACAGTTTACACAGAATCAAACATTTGAGTCAAAAATATTGTCAAAATCAGTTATACAAGAATGTTGGAGAGACAAAGCAGAAACTGTCTATGTTACATCTTCCTGAAGGACATTTTGTCACACAAAAACAAACTTTCAGGCTCTTCCTTAAAATAGGAGATTCAGTCTGCTCTTACTAACTTACAAGAACTTTCTCTAAAAATGGACAAAATGGAAAATACACTTGACAACTTTAAAGATAATGCTTCAAACAGATGGAACAAATCCATGAGACTTTAAAACAGCATAAATCCCAAATATCTGTAGTAGAAGACACTTTAAATGATGTGAAAGCAGATTAAATGAAGATGAAAATAACACTGAATTCTTACTGAAGCAAAATACTTTCTGCTGAACAAAATTTATGATTTGGAAACCAGGTCTTAGAGAACATTTGTATCTTTGGTCTGCCTGAAAAAAATAGAGGGAGGAAGTATGGCAAACTTTCTGACATGCTGGCTTCCTAAGATTTTAGACTCACCTGAAGGTATGCTATATGTTATAGAGAACGCACATAGATACTTGGTTACTTCTTCCTCAAAAAATAATGCTTCTTTGACATCTACTATTGTAAAATTTTTTCATCTCAAGACAAACAGTTAATTCTTAAAACAGCCTGTTCCAAATCTCTTGTCAAGATAGAATAATTAGGTTTAAAAATGATTACTCTGCTGTTGTCATGTCTAAGAGGAAATGCTTTCACCTTTAATAAGAGAACTCAAGAAGAAACAGATTAAAGTTCACTTACTATTCCCTGACTAGACAACACATGCCCTATTATCTATCTTGAAGCAAAATGTTAGATTAGTGCCTGACTCAGAACTGCCATGTCTAAACATACACTAGCACACATGTAATTTTACCATCTCATGTAAACGTCTCTGATTTATATATAAGGTAGATGTAGCATCAGCCAGCTTATCTGATCTGCATCATACTCTCTTCTAATAATGTCAACAGCATAGTTAAGGAACAGTGAAGGCTAGCCAAGGGGGTGGGGAATTTCATTCTAGACAGAGGGGAGGCGAGACATTATAGCCTAGTCCTGCCATCTGCTGAATTCAGATAGCAGTACATTCACTGTCAAATGTGACATTAAAGATGTGCTTCAGGCACTTTCCAACAACCTTTCTCTTCCCTAAAGGTATCCTACCACAGGAAAGAAATGTGGATGAAAGTACCAGTTACGTCTGGAAGAAATTGTCAGCTGCATTTCAAGCTGCTTACCATCAAGTCCCTTTACAAACTATCTAGGGACGCCATTCAGAAATGGGGGACCACTTCACCTCTCAGTCTGAAACATATTGTTTATGACTGTGAAAAGGAATACTCATAGATTATGTGGCAATTATAAGCAGAGTGGTCACTCAGGTGTTCTTTATATTGTTTTATAGGCTACAGCAGGCGCTGAACAAGATATCTTTTGTGTCATGTGCCCATATAGCTAACCTTTTGATAATTATAGTATTTTTTTCCTAGACAGTGCATTTGAGAAATTAATCCATTTACTTTAACTGAGAACATTTTAACATTTTAATATTTTAACTATATCAAAGCCAAAGGGGTTTCATGACCATCTGTTTTGATGGCTTTTTGAGGAAACCAAGAGGGCTTTCAAGTTAAGATTGCAAGAACACCTAAGAGGCGTAAAAAATGGGAAACTTGAAAGCCCTTTTGCAATGCATTTTAAACAGTACCATAATTGTAAATCAGGGGGTCTTCAGGGTACAATTTTTGAAAAGGCTAGTGTACAAGATGAATGTACAGACATTAGGAAAAAAACTCTATACAAGGAAACTTTATTTATTCTTAAATATGGTACCCTCACCCCTGCTGGCCTAAATGTGGATTATAATTGGAGGGTTTTCCTTTAACTGAATATTTCAATGCAATTATTTAATTGATGTAATTAAGTGTTTAAAGGATGGTATATAAGATGTTTGGAATTGTGTGAAGTTTTTAACTGCTTTGAATGCATTTTTGCCAAGGCACAAGAGTTATTCTAATACATTTCCACATTAGAGTTTGGATTCACTGGAGTTTAGTCATTTTATTATAAGGTAGTTATCACTGCCACCAGAACTCCTGCCTGCTACTTTAAGGCTCTTACAAGGGTACCCAATTATACTGAGTGAAATTAATATTAATACAAATTATAATGTTGACCAAACAGCAAGGCTTTCAGGAGTTACCAGAGTTATAACCAAATATATGCAAATACTCTCAAAGCTTAAATATTCTTTAAAAGGACCAGACACAATGAAAAGTTTAAATATATTTAATAATAAATAATAAAAGAACAAAGACAATACTAAATATCTCCTTACAGTAAACACCAGACTATCATCACAGGGAATATTAAAAATAACACCAATGGAAAGTTTCACACACTTATAGAAAAACAGTATTTAACTAGTCTCACTATCTATTCCTGATTGACTAAAATAATTTCTGTTCCTACTTATTGAATAGAGCAAGGCAAGATGGGTGAGTAGTCATTGTTGTCAGATCCAAGACAGAATACAGAATGCTCCTGAGGCTTCAGTCTCCTCTAATATTAAAACATTATTTCTGTACAGAATGACATCCCACACATTTGGTCATCTCACTCTGTTTCCTGCACTATCTTCCATCACTAGAAGCTACCAGAGTTTAGCACCTATGTGCTACAATGGTTTCACTTCAGAATCCTGAAATATCTCAGTCCTGAATTTCAGAAAACTTCATAATCTGGTAGCCCAAAATCCTGAAAATTCAAAATCCTGAAAACTCAAAATCCTGAATCCCAAAAGACTGAAAACACACAGAATACATATACTGACTATAGAGAATGCAAACCAGATTACATTCCATTAAATATAAGCAGGGGCAAGCCCTCCTGCACCCCAAACCCCCTGCTACTTAAATATATCAACTCCAAGATTGCACTTCACTACACTATCATGAGTTATGTTGTAGTATAGCAAGTTAAAAGGGAATGTTAGTAAGGTTACAGCAGGCAGTCATGAACACATGTGATGGTATGTTTGCCATTTTTTTTCTGTGGAGTGCAATCTTGGAGTTTATATATTTAATTAGCAAGGGGTGTGGGGGGCACAGCCCCCCAAATGGGGGCTGCAAGGGGGCTTGCCCCCCTGCCCATGCTTGATGAAAAGTTCTATCCTTTGTCTTGTATGTGTTTCTCTGTGTTCTTGTATGGGAATATTGTCATCCTTTGTGTCCTGTATATTTTCAGTATTTTGTGATTCAGGATTTAGAGTTTTTAGGATTTTGAATTTTCAGGATTTTGGGTTCCGGATTATGAAGTTCAGGATTGTGACATTTCAGGATTCTGAAGTGAAACCGCTACAATACACACAGATAGAGCATTGCTAAGATGTGGTTCAGCTACTGGAAATCATAAAACCATAAAACCATTCCACTCTTCCTACAGAAGCTACAACATATTCTCCAGTACAGGTATTGCATCTCTAGCTTCCTTCAAAACCATAGCTTAACCCATAAAGTAATTCAATTTCAGAAATATTTTTAAAATCAGGTGAATTAACCTCTACCCTTTCAGTATATGTTGTTGCAATGTATACATTTATTTCAGTTACAATAATACATGTACATTTCTTTCCCTTCCAGCAGGGTACACTGTTGATACATTTTAACACAAGCAACACTCACAGATACATTTTCAGCACAAGCATCTGTACAAATCAGTTTGATACACAGATGACATATAATTATTTTAAAAAATTCAGCTAGCTGTGCTGGCACATGTCGTCACTCGGGTTGAAGTAATTGAACATATGTCTGCATTCTCCAAGATGATGAAAGTTTGGAGTGACTGGAGTTTCCTATTTAGCTTTAGGAACTAACCAGTAAGATCTTTAGAGTCCCTTGGGTTGATTTTGCTAAGTTGGAAGGCTTGTCAGTTTGGCATTGCTTAAATAAAGCACAATGGGGGAAGACAATATTTTAACCAATATTTGAAAGCCTACCAGGGGCAGGTATAAAATATCCTTGTCAAACCAATGTGGTCTTTTGACTACATCTTTCCATACTGAAAAATATTGTACCCCCTTTGAATGACATCAGAAGCTAAGCCAAATATTAAACTCAATCATCTTCTGTTCAGATAGTGGCACCATCCTTGCTGAAGGCAGAATGTTGCTCAGTGCTGACCTCTTACCAGCCTGGGGCACATAGTCTGATAGCTTTGTAATTATCTCTTTATATGGTCTAGAGTGGTATGTCTCAGATCATTTACACCCACATGGACTATGACCGAGTCATACTGGTACTTGCAGTTCAAACTTTCTGAGTACATGAGTGATTTGGTGGATCCTGGCCCCTGAGAAGCAACTGCTCATAATATTCTCCTTGTTTAGTCTGGTGAATGGGGCATCCATATGTCTCATAGTGTACCCTTCTATGACCAGAGTATTGGGTAGTGTGTTGACTTGCCTTATGGGCTTTGTAGCTGAAGCTTCATTAGGTATAGCTATATGTGTATGGTACTGAGTGTTGTTTCAGGAAAGTGCTTTAGGATTTGCTGAGGATAATTGATGTGGATTGAGTGTCTGTGAGGCCTTTGGGGTTTAGGAAGATTGTTTTCAGTGCCTCAGCATATTTTGGTCTATGTGTCAAGTGCATACAATGTGTGGTAGGTGCAGTGTGTGCATGTGACAATTACATTTCTAGTATACTGTATTGGTTTCTCTAAGGATTAGTTGGTTCAAGATAAACATATCCACCAAACTGGCAATGGAGAATTTGGGAAAGCACATATCCATGATGTCAGATCCTTCTAGGTAAACTACAAGGATGTGGTAAAGAGGGGTTAATAGCGAGCTAGCTTGGATGCTTTTATGGCTATATGCAAAAACTAGGCTATTTGGGAATAGATTTGTGGGAGCAGTGCTCCTTGGCACACAAACTAGTTATTCTTTGCACAGCTGAGCTACTGGGTAAAGTTTCAGAGGTAGTTTTATTAAGTAAATTTAGTTTCTAAGTGCCTGTACATATACTAGGCACTGTTAAATATCAATAGCCCTCTGACCAATAAAACAACCTTTGTTTAAGCCTTCCTGTATGTTTCCTAACTCGAGCAGACCATGCTACCTGCTACTACCACTACATGAGTAATCCCAAGTCCTCTTAATGTAAAAGCACACAAATGTTAAATAAAAGTGAAATGCTAACATAAATCAATTCAACAGCCAGCTAAGACAAAACATTAATGTTTATTTTCAATCTATTAACCAGCAGCAAGGACACTGGAAAACAAATGTAGTTTACAGTCTTAAAACAGAGATAAATGCAATAAGTAATTCAAGAAAACAATAGCAATACACGTAAATAACTTAGAAGTGCATTTTCTCATGTAAAAGTACTTTTTACAGCCTGGATGACACTACATGCAGTAAAAATCACACTGAGTATACAGGTCAGGATGACAAGCATTGCTGAGCTCTGTGGGAATGAAACAAGAGTCATGCAAACACTCTGAATTTATAGAGGCAATGTATCAGCAGGGGCTGAGGAAAACACAAGAACAAGGGAAAAACAGAAGTGTAATAAACAGAGAAGCACTGGAATGCAAGTTTAAACAGACAAATGATAAGCAGAATATAATACTGTATGTAAGAATGTAAACAACTGTAGTAACACAGAAACTAAATCTGCAGCAAAAGTTACAATACTGCCACTATTGCAATCCCTCTACAGTCTAAGGCACTAGACTAGGCAGAAATGTACCAGTAACTCTGTTTATGGAAGAAAAATGCAGTAATAAATGACTAAATGAGGCCAAGACACAGCAGTAGTTCACAATTCTCCCACTACTGCAAATTAAACAACAAGACTATGGCCCCAGACTGAGTTCAAAATACAAACAGCTAGCTTTTTTTAAGTATTTCTTTTTATGGAGACAGAAGTGCATTACAATGTTAGAATGATGCTTAGATCTTGCAGTAATTCACAATTCTCTCAAAACTGCAAATGAAGTTACAAGACTAGGATTCCAGAACAAATTAAAAATGCAAACAGTAAACTTTTTGGATAAAACACATATTGTAAAAATGCAGAAAAAGCAACGCATAAAATAATGATATTTGCACTACCTCACAGGTCAGTATAAATGCAAATGAAAATATTTAAGAAGAAATGAATTGAAATGAAAACTTTTTTTCTTCCTGTTTTGATGAAAAGTTTGTTTCTCACAGTTCAGGGCTTTACACATATCTGAAAATTCTGGCTATACCTGGTACAATATCAATCTTATTTTTTTCAGTAAAATCATTGTACCTTTGAATTTTATGGAAAGAGCAACATGGTTAGATTTTAGTGCTCTTCATTTCACTCCATCCAGTTTGTCATGTGTTCAGCACATCCTTTTGTGTTGTTTTGCGCAATAGAAATGCCAGTATTTGAAAATAATCTCTGGCTGGGGACCATTGTTGATGAATTGACACCTCAGTGACCAGTGTGTGCACTGATGTGTAAGACCAGTTATACTGGCTTCAGTATTGCCTATGCAGCTTGCTATTCTTTCCTGTGAGTCATAGTGCTACATGGGAGATCTAGCAACAAATAACCTTTCATCTTTCTGACCAGTTTTAACTTGAAAGCCCATTGATTAAAAAAATGACCAAAAATCTCATGAGATTTAGTCCACAACAGGGGGGTTCCTTTTTCAGATTCTGTCTACACTGACCATTCAGGAAAGTTGATGCCCAGTCATTCATACTGATTCTCCTTGACCCAATGGTTTAAATGACCCCTCTTACACTGACTCAGTACTTGATATCTGGATGTTTGCAGCACAAATAAACATACCTCTCAACTATACCGATTTTTGCAGAATGTTCAGATTTTGGCCTCATATTTTTGTCTCTTTTTCGTACAATTGTAGTTTTCTGGCAAATTAGTTGGAAACCATTAAAGACTAAATTAGAAAATAATGACAGACAATTGAGTTGCAGACTTTATTTCCTTCAGAAAATTCTTGCTAATGCGAAACCTGTTATTGTATCAACTTTCTAAGTTTGTAAGAACAATATTTAAAAATTGATCCTATTTTTGTGCATTTGTCCCACTTTTATTGTTGGTTTTGTCCAGATTTCTTGCTCTAATAGGTTGAGAAGTATGCAAATAATCATCTTAACTTGCTCCATTCTGAAGTGTTTTGGATCCTTATGTTGTTTTATTTGTCCCTTATTTATTTTATTTTTGTTTATCGTTTATACAGTGCATTTCTTTATCTTTATTTTTTATTTTATGTGTTAACCTTGTTGATGCTCTCAAACTTATAAAATCTCTTCTAAGTTTATCAAGTGAAGAAAAACAATCAACTTTTCTTTTGCTTTCCAGGGAATTAGTCAACTTTCTGAAGGACAGGGATACTTGTCTTAACACATCAGGCCATATAGCAGCATGTAGGCCATGCAATGTATAAATGTGGTTTATAGAATTTGTTGTTGCAAAGTATATGAAAGAGCCAATGGTAGAAGTTAAAACTCTACATTTATAAATGTGGCCATAATACCATATGCAGAAATCCAAAAGTTCCAAGCATCGAACGATGCACGAGGGACCCCAATGCAGATGAAAGTAGTAAAAAATACTCTTTTATAAAAACAGATAGGCAAACAGGTAAGCGCTTTCACAATCTCTCTTGATTGCTTCTTCAGACTGTATAAATGATCAAATAACACATTTAAATACATTGAATCAAACACAGCTAACCAATCATTATAAGCATAGTCAATAAATTACTTAATTAGAAAACAGCATAGCAATAGAAAGTTCTCTCCATCAATACATATGCCTATGTTCCACAAAAATAATAAAAAATAACAAAACTAAAATATATATTAATATATAAATATAACCATGTGTATAAATGACAGATCATTTCCTAAGTTTCCTATCTTTAAAACTGGCTTAAGTGAAACATGGTCATTAAGACCTGGTGATTTATGAGCTGCCAAGAGTAGAATCCACCTCAGTTACTTCTGCTCTGTTTTATTTACTGTGCCTCCTTTTCTCATCCCTGCCTCAAAAGTGTCAGTCACTAAAAAATTTAAAAAATGGTTATCACCATAACAAAGCATATGTTTAGCTATAGCACTATGATCAGAACGAAACAATAATAGCGGTCATGTATATGTTCTCTGATGTATCTGTTGGTTTTAGCAACATAAAATCCCTGACAGCTCACACACTGAGCTAAATAAATAATATTCTGACTTTCACAATTCGCTGTCACATGAAACTTGTATAACTTCTGTGTCACAGGGTGAATAAAATTATTGTCACTATCTATATATTTACAGAAAGCATAGTTAATACAACTGCTAGTCCCCTGTTGTATACGTTTTTTAGGATTCTGTTTGTCAGAAAAACATAAAAGTCACTTAAGTGAATTCTTATTCTTATAAATAAATCTTGGTTTATTCCCTACGATCCCTTTAATGCGATTGTCAGTTTCCAAAATATGCCAGTTCTTATTAATTATATTTTTAATTATATTACTATCAGCTGCATGTGTTAGGCTGAACCTCAAACTAGTATCCCTGTCCCTGCCATTATTGAAGGTGTTCCTGTGAATGTTAGGTGAGGAGAAATAAGGTTTTGCTTTATACGAGCGCATGCTCATAGCATTATGACAGGCTTCATCTATTTCATAGGGTTTATAGCCTCTAACTATAAATTCCTCTTTAAGAGTATCCAAGCTCATAATAAAATCTGACTATCTAGCATGCAGTCTACAGTTTCGTAGAGCCTGATTATTGACAACATTTTTAAAAATATGTGGGGGGGGCATACTGTTGCAATAGACATAGCTATTCCAATAGCATTCCTTTCTATATAATTTGGTGTAGATCTTCTTGCCTTCATTGTCCATAATTACTCTGTCAAGAAAATCTACTTGTTGCATTGAGTATATTACTGTAAAATGCAAAAAATCACTACTATTGTTCAGAAATGTCACAGACTCGTGTAGCATTTCTACAGTTCCCCTCCATAAAATAAACAGGTCATCTACAAAACACCTGTAAAATAGAATATTTTTTACAAACATATTCCCTTTCAATAACTGGGACTGCTCCCATTTAGCCATGACTAAGTTGGTGTAGCTGTTCGCAACTGGAGTACCCATGGCTACACCAGACGACTGTAAAAAATATTTATCATTAAAATTGAAAATGTTAAACTCTAACACTAGTTCCAAAAGGAAACAAATCAAATCTATATTGTTCCCATCCATAGCCTTAATATCAATTAGAATCTCACGCAAGTATTCTAGTCCTTTATCATTCGGAATACAAGTAAAAAGTGATGTAACATATAAAGTGACCAAATACTCATCACTCTGTAGCTCATTTTCAGAAAAGAAACAGTATAAGTCCTTCAAAAAATGTTCAGAGTCCCTAAGCACTATTTCATATCCATTCAAGATGGGTTTAAGTGATAGCTGTGCTATTTGACAACTTTATATGGTCTGAAGAAGCAATCAAGAGAGATTGTGAAAGTGCTTACCTGTTTGCCTATCTGTTTTTATTAAAGAGTGTTTTTTACTACTTTCATCTGCATTGGAGTCCTTCGTGCATGGTTCGGTGCTTTGAACTTTTGGATTTCTGCATTTGTCTTGTGTTGCCTAGCAAGTTTACCAGCTAATAGTTTTTTTTCTATGATACCATATGGTTGATTATTACTTTCATTTTAGCATTTACATTCTCAAAATACAGTTCATTCTGCTTTTGTTCTCTTCACACCGGTGTCTGATACTTTACTCTTTGACATGTTTTAAACAACTGTGTTCTTTTGATTCTGGTCTCATACTTTCCCTTACCTCCCAAATGCAAACCATATAATTTCTAAAGTACATGCCACTTCCATTCTCCACACATTATCCTCCTTCCTCGTGGTACATTCATCCCCAGGCCTACTCCCACTGTGATTTCCTAGGCCCTATTTCCAGACCTGCTACCTCTGTATCCTGTATTAGACCTTTCCAAATGTCTCATTCTCATGCTGTCACACATGCCCCATGCCATCATGCTTTCCATACCTCTCAACTGTCCAGATTTTTGCCTAATATTTTTGGTGTGTTCCTCATAACTTTTGTAGTTTTCTGGCAAATCACAGAAGATTCAAGTCACTAAATAATTACATACATTTGAGTTTTGCTCTTCATACCCTTTAAAATACATGCATATACAAGTCTTGTTATTCTAGCAAGTTTTTACATTAATAACAGGAATATTTAAAATCTGTCCAATTTTTTGGGCTTTTGCCCCCTATCATTTAAGGCTTTGTCCAGATTTTTTGTGCTAAGAGGTTGTTTGATGTTGTATGATGTTTTGTGTCAGACACTTTCTATATATTCCATTATCCCACCATTTCAGTCCAATATTACTGCTCATCAGACATTGTATCATTGTCACCTATACCTCCTAGACTTTTATTCTTGTGTAATTATTCCTTAAGCCCAGATCTATCTATACACACACACACACACACACACACACACACACACACACACACACACACGCGCGCGCGCGCGCAGGACAAAGCCTGTCCACACATCTTGTATTCTAAAACATCACAGCAGCTTCCTCTTCAGAATCTCCCTGTACTGCTGTTCCCAGTCGCATGGCTTATGTCAGGCCACACTGACAGTGACACTGTCCAGGTTGTGTAGCATCATGGCTTATCACAGACTTCTCCTACAACGTCATTCCTGTGTTACTTTTCCAAGAGCAGATTTTTCACACTCAAGAGCAGGCTCTTTTCACAATTTCATTTCTGTCCTTCTTTCCCTTGGTCCCATTTACTTGCATCTAATGAGAGACCTCTTCTACTGTCTATTTTTGCACTGTTGTTTCCCAGGTTCTGTGCTTTTGCCTTCTTTGAAACTCTTCCATGGTTGCATAACTGAACTCTTTCCTGGTTCCCATGACCTCATACTATGTGTCAGATCTCTTCCCCAGTCTCATTCTTATGTGCATGTTCTACAGCTACATGTCTTTAACATTACAGCACCCCCTTTTCCGGTCTCATCCCTGTGTGATCCTCAGCTCCATTTGCTTCTCTAACATATCCTTCCTCTAGTCTCCTTTCTGAGTGGTTGGTCCCAGCACTATGCTCTTATCATTGCGGCAGACCTCACCCACAGTCTCATCCCTGTAGGATTGTTCCCCTGACTCAGTGGGATATCACCATATAACAATATTGAGTGAACACAGCTAGACATCTATTGAGAATGACCAATTTTTGCATGGCATTTTCTGCAGATAATCTTAGTATGGCCTATTGTGAAGCTTCTTTTTACTACACATTCCCCTGTCCTGTAACTTTCATGAGCTTTTCTGAATCCCTTAAGGAGGGAGCCTACTACACTCTTTGGAAAGTAAAACTTTTTTATGTACCCCCAAAGTTTAGTCCTTTCTATTTACTATTCATGCCCTCTTTCTCCTCTTGGGTTCCAACAGTACCTTTTGCCTAACCATCCCTGCAACCACAAGATATGTCCCCTTTTATTATTTGGGTCTATATTATGATATTGCATGCTCAAAACAGTGAACAACAGATAATCGACCCCATGTAAGTGAAAGCTTACAATGTCGAAACCCCAGAGCAGCGATTTTTCGCTGTTCCAAAATTTAAAAAACAAACAAAAAAAAACTGCAAGACATCACATAATGTGGGGGGCTTCACCCCCACACATCCCCTGACATTGGGGGCTGTACCTCCCACATCCCCCTACTTAAATATACCAACTCTGAGATCGCACTACAGTGCTGAAAACGGCAAGGTAGCGAAAGCTGCCAAGCATAATCTCTCCCAGGGAATGAATTTGCTGAAAAGCCGCTTCGCTATTTTACCTTTTCCCACTTTTCAGTTAGATGAAGATGCATTCGAAAATCTGTGTCTGTGACAGCATAATAGGGAACCTCTACCCCATGTTATAGATTCATAAGTCTGATTGCTAAAGTTGCAAACAAATGGCCTTCAACAACATTTTTGTAACTCCATGTTGAAATTTTCTGCACTCTATCATCCTATCTATCTATATAAATATATATATATATATATATATATATATATATATATATATATATATATATATATATATATATATATATATATATATATATATATATATATATATATATATATATATATATATATATAACATTTTTGAAGGGAGTTAATATCTGACTTACCTAACATTCCACCTTACAGTTGTAACCCCTAATACACTGAAGATGTGACCCAAATAAAAAATCCAGTACAAATAAAAAGCCTTTAAATACAGCTATGACAAGGATAGTTAAATGCCTATGGAGTAGTACATCTGGGTGTCAAACAGGAAGCATGGCTAGGCTTAAAATGTTCCATCAGAGACAATAGCCTGGTACTCACCTATGAACCTATGACTTGCTCCATCTGTAAAGTGAAGCTTATTCTATAATTTTGGGAGTCATTCCATAAAATATGCATCACATTTTTCTATTATTGGTAGACACTTTTAGTCATAGGTTCTCCAGTCTAGTGTTAGCTCCTCAGTGTGTGTGTGTGTGTGTGTGTGTGTGTGTGTGTGTGTGTGTGTGTGTGTGTGTGTGTGTGTGTGTGTGTGTGTGTGTGTGTGTGTGTGTGTTTTTGTTCCAGCCACAGACTTTCAGGTGAAACCACTTTAGATATTGCCTTATAGATCAGACCTATAAAACCGGTACATACCAACAGTTCCAGTAGCCTTTTTTTAGTAGTTTATTTTCCAGCACAATGATGTTCTCACTGTTGAATCACTATGTATTTTCTAGTTGTTTCAGATTATTTTTTTGAAGCATACAGACCACAACACTGCACTCAAAGTTGGTCAGATTAGTGAGGTGCAATGGGGTGCAGTAATCTCCCTTGAGTGACTAGGCATGCTCTTTAGAATTAGATGGGTTGCACAATATGTTTTTCTGACTTTGATGGGTACACGCTGGTCAAACAGGACATTGTTTTGTACTTTTTCCCCCAAAACCAGTATTATTTATGTCATTTTTATAAGTTTAATTTTTGTTTTGTAATCAGAGTTTTTTTTTTTCTTTTTTCATAAAACATCATTTATTTATTTAAAAGAGTTTACTGCACCAGGAATGTAGTTGTTTTAATTAATCTTGAAGATATTTCTTATTAAAGCAATTGTTGCCTACTTATCAGCCTTACTATGGTGCATAAGATACACTGAATGTTCCTTAACCAGTCACAGTTGAGTGTGGTTGATTAAATGCTGCTGTAGCTATTCCTTCAGGGACCAATTGGTACCTAAACTCAAGTAGCAGCCATGGACCCTAACTGCTTGCATCTGAGGCAGCCACCTCTGTCATCCAGGAACAAACTTGAAGACCACAAAGCTGACGCCACCAACTTTAAATAACTCCAAAACTGGTCTTTTATTGAAAAAAAAAAACTAGTAGTACCACGTATGACACAGCGCTGCGATATTATATTCCTTTTTTTTTTTGATGACAAAAAATTAGAAACATCAGTTTAAATAGTTGCTTGTAATAATTAATAATTGAATCATTTTATTAATTAAATATTATTTAATTTATAACCCACCATTTGTAAGAATCTACCTGACCAAATGAATAAAAAAAATTATTTATAAAATAAAATAATTAAATTTGCAATCTTTTCAATTCAAATTAAATTATATTATGACAATTATTATTCCCAATTAATTAATAAAATATACTAAATAAATTTAAATGTTACACAGTCTTAGTAAAACTTTATATAAACTACAATGTTACTTTATACTTGTTAGTTTTTTTTTAAAGACATATTTAGTAGTAAATGTTGACATCCATCCTCAAGTAAAAAAATAAAATAAATATAGGTGTACCCAAATATGTAATTTTTTTTTTTGTTTTGAAGTGTGTGTGTTTCAATTTGTTATTTTTTAGACTGTGTTCATAATCTGGCCTTTTTAGTTTTAATACTTGGTTAATACTAATAGTATCATTTAATCCAGGCCAGTTCAGTCTATGTCTTCATTGCCACACAGTTCCTATATTCTCTAGCTTCCTTCCCAGTCTCCCTCTTAAATCACTACCTGCTCAAAAGAATCATAAATTTTAAATTTTAGAGTGACAGTATAGGGGAATGTGGGCATTAGTTTCTTTTTAGTTATTTTTTAGTTATCTCGTAAAAATGCACCTCTGTCATCCTCCACTTGCTACAGCTCTGTGAATAGGTACCCTTCACTTTGAGTCATTCCATCTTTTTCCATAGAACTGTTTACTAACTGACATTTAAGTCTTTGAAGTCTTTGAATTTGTCTGCTCATTCCTAGGCGAATATAAGCAGCATGCATGTTCACACCATTAAGCACTTTTGTTATGTTTTCAAAGGATATCATATGAATTTAAAGACAAGATATCCCTCTAACAATTGTTTGGGTTTGATGTGAACCCTCCTTTCTGTGTGCACTCTCTTGTGAATAAGTAAGAAAGACAGACATATGTAAAAGCATCCTTGAGGTGTATATTCCAGCTGTGATGGGATACTGCAATTCAAACTCAGAAATTCACCATGCTATGCAGTTTCCTGTGACTAACACATTAGTATTAAAGCTATGTTCTTGATTCATAGGTTCACAGGTGAATACTAGGCTAGCAGCCTTGAAGGGCCATTGTAAGCCTAGCCAAGAACCCACAATCAGAATTAAACCCTATAACTTGTGAGGTGAAGACCTTAACCATTATGCAAAACCTATTAAGATCATCTTCTTTGTTGAAGGCTATAAAGTATATTTATTACACAGAGTTTTGCACAGTTGGATTATTGTTTTACAGTGATCAAACATCAGCTTATCTAAATACTTTATCTGCACTTTATCTATATACTTTGTGCCTATATCTAGCAGTCTCTCGGGTGATTACAAGTATTCTCCATGCTACATTAATTTACCTCACATCAGGGATGTATTAGTTTACATGATCAGAGGTTCTTGGCACAATACAGACAAAACCAGTTTAGTACTTTGCTAAGGTATAATTCCACTGACTGGACATCTCTAAAGGAAGCAGATTTCAACATATCAGTCTTAGAATTTAAACATAATTTTCAGACCTTGGATACCAGCACGCATAGAAGAAATAAGATTTTGTCATTAAGTATAATAACAGAGCTATAAATTGAGATGAAGACCAAACAGACATTATGGAAATTCTTAGTATTGGGCTTTCTAATGTCAATCACTTCTCCTGTATCTATAGCACACAGAGTGGACTTGGTAGAATTCAGGTTGTCTGATTCTGACAAAACTGTGTCAGAAGGACAAAAATACTAAAAGCGGGAGACAGCAGAGTGTTTGTGGAAAATTATTGCTCATTGTACACCAGACAGAAGAGGTGTAAATTCACTCCACAATTCAGGGAATGTCAAGACCCAGGTGTTAAACTCAAACTGTTGTACTCAGCTGTCTACAAGGTATTCTTCATTGGAAGGACAAAATCATTTTTTTGATGAAGTCTATGCTAAGGAGGAAATACAAAGGTTTGTCTAACAAAAAGTGAGCTGTGAAACAGAAGGGCATTCTGCTTCTTGTTCTGCTGGTAATAAAGACCATACAGAGACTGTACTTGTGAAACATTTTCCACTGTTTCAGTGGAAAATGTTGGAAAGAAGGAAGGGCACATGAGAGTTGATGAGAGTACATTGGACATGAAGAAGAGAGAGGATTTGAGAAATGGAGATGAACAGTAATAAAAGCAAACAATGTGGGATTAAAATGCAATAATTATATTTGTGAAATATGAAAGAACAAGGAAATCTGGAAATAATGGACTTTTTCAGAATTTGCTGAACTTGTGGGGGACTATAAAGTACATGCCCTACTTCATGTCATTAATGTTTGGAAAAATGCTTTGGGGAGGGGAAGAGAGGGGAGAAAGCTGACTGTAAGTAAAGAAGACATTTTTTTTTCTTAATAGTGCTATTTTTGTGGTGTATGATTTTGTTTGCATGCTATAAAGTAAAGTGTTCTCAGCTATTTTTGGGTGTAATGGGGATTATAAATAGTTGCTGATGTTCTTTTTCCTTTTCTTTCTCCCCTCTCTCTTTGTGGGTGTCAAATGAAAGGTTACTATCTACTGGGTCCCCCAGTCCTGATACCTCTTCTTGTTCAGTTTTAAGAAATTTAGACACTGCAATGTAAAAGAACATGACATAAGAAAAAATAATATGCTTTTTCTCATTCTTGCATGGGGGAATGACTGTATTAAAGACCTTAGATTGATTTAGTAACACGTTTTAAGAGAAAGTAAGTAAAAGAAAAAGAATATTGAATATTATGAGTTTTTTTGTCTAGCAAATGAATGTATGCTTAGTGGCAATTCTGTATCTAGCCCTCATGTCTTCATGGAAACAATCTGATAAAGAGAAATTGATTGTTTGGTACTCATATGTCCATGGAGACAATGTGATAAAGAGAAATTGGTTACAGTTTGGTGGATAGTGATTGGCTGTGGGAGTGGAAACTGCCTAGGAGATAATGTTCTCCAAAAGCAATCAAGGGTTTTCCCAGCTGGGAGAGCTATAAAGATAAGACAAAACCAGTTAGCACTTAGTAGAATCACAGGCCGCACTATGCTTCTTAGCATGGATAACCTTTCTTTTAAGTTAACTCAAGTCTTTTTGTGTGGCTGTCAGTTTGGGACATTTTTTTCCTATTAGGAGGATAAAACTTCAATATTTGAAGATGTACATAGTTTTGTGAGTTAGTATTAAATTAGTATGTATTATGGGGTACTGGGGGTTGTTTTTTTTCTTTGTGGGCTTTCAATAAAACAAAACATTTTGTAAGATATGATATAGGCTCAGATGGATATGACAAGAAACAACTATATAAAAAATCAATCTGCCAAGCATTGTATGCATGTAACACAAATGTTGGAACTAGACATTTAACAAAAAAGGTGCTATACATAAAAGTTGGGAATAATAACTTTTTAATAAAATAGTGCTTTCTGTAATGTATTTAAATGTCAATTGTCCCACAGTAGGTGGATTGGACACACTAAATTGGCTGTAAGTGTGAGTGTTTATGTGCATGATTGGTACAAATGAACTACAGTGGCAGAGCTAGCCCCCTGGTGGTGTAAACCTTGGCTCAAGATGATTTCACTGCTGTAGTGACACCCTGAATACATGCACAAAATGGGAAAAAGAGGATGATGATAGATCTCACAGATAAATACAAAAAAAGAAAGAATACTGAAGTATATTAAAAAATGTAGAGTGCAAATAGTTATATTACAGGAGGGACACTTGGAAAGAACGCAACATGTAAATTTGATAAAAGAAAGTTTTTCAGGATGGTTATTCATTGGAATATCTGGGACAAAGGAAAAGAGGATTACTTATATTAATTGCAAGAGGAGTTCCAATAGTGATAGAAGATGATAAAATAGATAATATGCTAAGGCACTACTGGCAAAGAAGATTACACTGGCATGTATTTATATTCTACCTAAAACTGCTATAATGGAGCTTAAAAAAAATTTGGGAGAATAATCATTTTCAGCAAGGACAATTACTTGTAGGTGGAGACTGGAATTTAATTTGCACCAGTGAAGATATGTATGGGAGGCCCCAGAAGGGAATGTATAACAAAAGAGGGTAGATTGTTGAAGAATTTTATGAAAATATTTGACATGGAAGATGTGAATTCAGTAACAGGAGTTTGGAGTGAATTTAGGTATTATTCCCCAAGATATAAAAACTGGGCTAGGTTAGAGAGAAGTTACATTTCACAGGAAATGTGCATTTAATTGAAGGTCTTGATATGCACACAGTAACTATTTCAGATCAATAATAAGTAAAATAAAAACACAGGGTAATGAAAGAAAAATGCAACACTGGCCCTTTCTTACCTATCTGTTGAATAGAGAGGATTTTAAGGAATAGGTAATGGAGATTATTCAGCAGCTATTCAAGAGGATAGGAATTATTGCTGAAAATATAGCTAGGGAGTGGGATAAAATTAAGGTGGAGTTTAAAAATATGGTTGAAATAAAAGAAAGGGAGCTATGGTTAAGAAGTAACAAAAATTATTGAGAGGGACTGACAAATGTTAATATAATGCAGAAGAGGGTGAATCTCACAGAACAAGAAGAGTATCAACTGCAGAATGCTAAGCAGAAAATAAAGGATTACCTCAATAATATACATGAGTTTAGAAAAATTGCTGTTAAGCAACTGTTTTTTGATAACAACTTTAGAGCACAAAAACATTTAGCACAATGACTCAGGCAGCAGAAAGTAGAAGGGGCTGTCACCAAGCTTAGGGAGCCTATAATAAGGAAGGTAACAAAAGATTCCATAGTGGTATTAGCAATATTTTGGAAATTCTATGAAAGTCTGTATAAAGCAGAGAAATATAGAAATCAAGAAAAGATGCAAATGGAAATGTTTATGGAAGAATTAAATATGTCAAGGTTAGAGGTAGATGAGGCTTGGTTACTAATGTTTAGTATAAGAGGAGATAAGATAAAATTGTGAGGAAAGTCTCAAGGAATAGATGGTATTCCTGTGGACGTTTGGAGGCTAGGAGGGAAAAATCTAATGAAGATCTGGAAGGTTTTATTTAATAATATTTTAAGAGGAGGAGCAGTACCAGCATCCTGTAAGAAAGCAGTGGTAGCTGTAATACCTAAGGAGGGTAAAGATCCATTAGATCCAGCTTTATACAGACCCATTTCAGTACTAAACCATTATTGTAAAGTATTCTTGTTTATAATGGCTAAAAGAATTCCAAAGTAATGCCAACATTGATAGATATGGACCAATGTGGTTGTGTGAAGGGCAGGCAAGCATTTGACAACATTAACAGAGCATTGATAATCCAGAGGGAAGCAGAATGTTAGAAAATGCTGTTGGTGGTGGTGGGTCTTGATGCAGAGAAAGCATTTGACACAGTAAACTGGGACTTTATGAATAGGGAAATGGAAGTATTTGCATTTCCTGAAAAAAATTATAAGGTTGATTAGGAGGATATATGAGGAATCTGAGGTGAAAATTAAAGTTGGTGTGGTTCTCTCTGATAATTTCTGTTTGACCAGAGGAACCAGACAGGAGTGTTTTCTTTCCCCTTTGTTGTTTGCATTATATTTAGAACCATTGTTAAAGAAAATAAGGGACTCAGAAATGTAAGGATACAATTGGTATGGTAGTCAAGAAAAGCTGGCTGCATTTGCAGATTATATAATTTCATACATGACAAAACCAGAAACAGACATTATAGTGTTGTGGAACATTTTGAGACAGTTTCAAATCTTTTTTGGATACAAAATGAATGAAGGTAAAACAAAGGCAATAGTGGTAAATTATGCACCCACATATGAATTGGTTCAGCAATATTCACATTTATGGGGACATGATAAAATGAAGTATTTAGGAGTATGGGTTAAAATTATTCCGGAATGGCAGTTAAGGATATGTGGGAAGAGACAAAATAAAACATGATACCAAAACTGAAAAAATGGAAGCTTTGTTATATGGATATTGATAGTAAGATACAAGCAGTTAAAATGTTTTTAGTACCATTAGTCTTATACACAGGTCAGGCATATTTTATCAACCACAGAAGTTGTGGATAGCAATTAAGAGCTAAAGGACTTTATCTGGAGTAGAAGATAATAAGAGTCATGTGGGATAACTAATTCTTCCTGTAGAACAGGGTGGATTGGGATTACCTGATTTGAAGGGGTATTTCAGAGCTACACAATTTAGGCTCCTGTACATAGCACAAGCAGAAAACTATAATTCAAAGTGGAAGGGGTGATGATGAAACAGGAGGGAAGATCAAAAAACAAGGAGAGATTGGAATTTTGGATGCAGGCCTTTAAGGAGAATAACAATAATCATGCAGAATATTATATATATATAGCAGAAAGCATCCTAAGAACTAAGCCAACAAGAGACTGGAGAAGGAGATTCTGCCAATAGAGATGACTGGAATTAGGAGTATAGACAATAGGCAAGAGGGGGCTGGAATTTATAGGAGAAAACTGGCAAAAGAACCAAGGGATTGGGAACAAATAACTAGAGAATTAAAGATGATAGAATGGAAAGATGCCAGGAATTTATTTGGACTGCAGGTTAGATAATGTCTTCCCTATCAAGGATTAATATCAGAGTATAGGCAAAGAGAAAGAAATAGGGGGTTATAAATGAAATACCAGCACTGGTTGAGTTTTTAACAGAATCTATAACAGAAGTTGCCATTAAAAAAGGAATAATTAGTAAAGCATATAAAATATTGCATGATAACTATAACTATCAATCAGAGGAGGTTAGAAAGGATTAGGAAGAGAGACTGGATGAGCAATTCACAAAGAACCAATTGGGGGATATATGTATGCCTTCCAAATATGCAACAAAATCTAGAAGATTTAGGATTTTTGCTTACAAATGTCTACTCACATATTTTTATACCCCAAGTCTCCAGAGAATTTTTCCTCAGGTAGACAGCAAATGTTGGAGGTATGATTGGGAAGAAAGAGGTAATTGGGAACATATTTTCTGGGAGTGCAGTGTGTTGGCAGATTTTAAGTATTCCCTGTGGGATGTACTGTCAGAGATTCTAGGTGGGCAGATTGGTATGCTGAGGGAGATGATTTTTCTGAGCTATGATGCAGAATAAGAATTGCCTAGACATGGTAAGACCCTGTGTCTAATTTTGGTGGCTACCAAAAAGGCAATTACTAGAAAATATAAATCAAAATCTAAACCAACTATATAGAAGTAGTGAATATAGTAACACAGATAAAGCAACTGGAATTGAGATCTTTAGAAAGTAGTAGGAGCAAATGACATAGGAAAAATGGGAATTGCGGGAACAATACATACAGGGGGGGAATGATGTTTAAAAGAAGGCATGACTTTAATGAGCTATATAATGTTTGCCTGAAAATATTGGGTCAATTATAAGTGATATATAATGTTTGCAACTGGGAGTGTGTCAGTATGGTTTGTGATTTAAAATGCTTGCAACTAGGATTGTGTCAGTGTGGTCTGTTTTCATTTATATAAATGTATGATTGCCTATGTCATCAATGATGGTTTAATAAACATATTTTTTGTTTTAAAAAAAGGCAGGAATTGAATAATTTATGTAATGTTGCTCAGGTTATATGATATACAGCAATGAAGCATAATGTTTGTAAAAGTGAACTTGTTAATACGGTTTGATTACTTTTATATAAATGTAAATTTTCCTATGTCACAAGTGATAATTAAATAAAGGTGTTTAAAAAAATAACATGAGAACTGTACTCTTTAAAAAAAACATGCATTTAAACAGTAATTTCATGGGATCATGTGAAATCATACAACTGACTAATAAAAGTGTTTTATAATATATGTCTAGGTAGTACAGTTTCTGAAATACTTCAGAAAAAAATATTAGTCTGGGTTTTTGTGTATTATAATGTGTTGTAGTATTGATGTAAAAATCTGTGCATGTGCTTACTAAATATTATTTTCTCTGGGAGCACTGTTGTTTGCATCATTTTAAATCCTTTTATTGTTCACAAAATATTTACATTTGTTTGCCTTATGCTTTTAACTGGATTTTCTCAGAAAATACTCTGGAATGTAAGAAGATATGTGTGAAGTGCTAGCAGTGTAATATTCTACAGCATGGAGAAGTCAAAGCAGTAAAACAGCTTCTTATTGTAATGTTCACACTTGAAATCTTGAGTGCCGACAAGCCAGAAAAAAAAGGCAGTTATCATGGAAGAAGAGCAAATCTCGAAAATTGCTCTTCTTCTTAAAACTTCTTTTTGTGGGCGGGGGGGGCAAGTCCTCCACACCCAATGAACTTATATATACTATCTCCGAGATTGCCATACCTTGGGTAAAAGGGAATATTTTGAAAATTAGCATCATAGACTTGGTATATTGGGGGGGCAGAGCCAAGATGGCCAAGTGAGGACAACAAATGTTCAGAGCTCTGCAGAACTATATTTAAATAGTGGAATATAACTATTTTTAAGTTTTTTCATAACTTATTAATAATAGTCTTGACTTCATTATTTCCGATTTTGGTGGAAATATACAAATATTTTCTTGTCATTATTAATTATTATCTGGAGACTATCTCATCAAATGAAGATAAACAGCTCTAAGCATTCTCAAACTGACACATCCTTGAAGAAAGATTTACAGCTAGTGACATCCACTCTTTAGGAATTATCTTTGAAAATGGACAGGTTTCCAAGAGAATCTAGAAAATCTTGGTGAGAGCTGCCTTAAACAAACAGATGACTTCAAAAAATTGCTTCAAGAACAACAAATTAAAATTACTGACATAGGTACTACCTTGAATGACATAGATGGAAGACTAAAAGAAGAATCCTAAACTGACTTACTTATTAAATAGAATACATGGCTCCTTAATAAAATTGATGATCTGGAAAACAAAGAAAGAAGATGCTCAGAAGTTTTGGTCTTCCAGAAAAAAAGTGAAGGCAATGATATAATTTCTTTTCTGAACAAGTGAATTCCTGAAATTTTAAATCTACAGGAGTGGTTTACTTATGGTATCTAAAGAGCCCACAGAGCTAAAGGCAGGCCTACATCATCATCTTCTCCACCAAGATCCATTGTAATAAAATTCTTATCATATATTGACAAAGAACTAGTAGTTAAAACTGCTTGGAGAAAATCCCCTTTGAAGTATAAGGACTTGGTATATACAAGTCCGATTTTTCAGCCAATCAGTCTCTATATTTCAGGACTCGCTCCAGCAGGTCTCAACCCTTCACATGGTTACCCATTAAAACTGTCTTTATTTACCTCTGGAAACTCAGGTTAGTATTATATTTAGATGATGTGGAGCTTAACTAGACAGATAACTGCCTTTCTTAAGGTTAAGGCTTGGTTAAATCAAAATCTTGACTTTACACCTTTTAATTCTTGGCTGTCTTCCACATATTTGCAGATTAAATTTTACAAAAATATAGCCCTAACCTTTGATAACTATGCCACAGTCAAACATCTTAAACCTAACAGGTACATCACGTGCACAAGTATTGCAGACAGCTGCCTTTATGTTTGCATGAAGGCTACCTTTGCTTATAAACCAAGTTAACCATTACTCAGGAAATTAAACTACCATTTCAAAACTGTCTCTTGAATCTGGAGGCTGTAAATGAATTGAATCATACTTAGTAATAATTTCCTGTGAGGGGTATAAATACTTAACTGGAGGCATCTTCTCTCAGTGAGCTTAACACTGTCTTAAGCTTACCTGTACCTGTGCAGCATCCACAGATTTCAAACACTAAGCTGTCTTATGCTGATGCCATTAAAATTCTTTAGCAAAGCTCACCCAGACTCTGCTACAGTTTGCTGTGAGGGAAAGGTTGGTTTGCTTTTTATTTGTTGTATCTTGTATTACTTTATTTCCTTTTTCTATTTTGTATACTGTGATTTGTTTTCTTTACACTGTGTTTTACTTGTATTCTGCTTTTAACCGCATACTAAAACTTGAAAGGAGACCACAGCTCTGTCTCTTGTGAGTCAGACAGAAATTAGAAGAGGTCAATTAAAGAGCCACACATAAATTAAACCAGGTCAGTTAAGGTTAATCATCTGTGAACTGAGGGGGTGGAGCTAGGAACTAAACCTTCTATTTAACGGGTAAAATAAAACATTTCAGCGCTTTACTGGAAAAGTTCATCCAGACTGTGCTACAGTTTGCTGAGAGGGAAAGGTTAGTTTGCTTTTTATTTGTTGTATTTTGTATTACTTTATTGCCTTTTTCTATTTTGTTTACTATGATTTGTTTTATTTACACTGTGTTTTACTTGTATTCTGCTGCTTTTAACTGCATACTAAAACTTTAAAAGAGACCACAGCTCTGTCTCTTTTGAGTCAGACAGAAACTAGAAGAGGTCAGTTCACACATGAATTACAACAGGTCAGCTAAGGTTAATCATCTGTGAACTGAGGGGGTGGAGCTAGGAACTAAACCTTCTATTTAAGGGGTAATATACAACATTTCAGAGCTTTACTGGAGAAGCTCACCCAGTCTCTGCTACAGTTTGCTGTGAGGGAAAGGTTAGTTTGCTTTTTATTTGTTGTATTTTGTATTACTTTATTGCCTTTTTCTATTTTGTGTACTGTGATTTGTTTTCTTTACACTGTGTTTTACTTGTATTCTGCTTTTAACTGCATACTAAACCTTGAAAAGAGACCACAGCTCTGTCTCTTGTAAGTCAGACAGAAAATTTTCCCTCCCTTCCACTTGGTTACTGTTGTGTTCTTAAACACCACTGTCTTTCTAGTTGCCTGCCCCTTATGTTACTTTGACCATATATCTCATTTCCTCTCTGCTTTTACTGGCTGGCGTGAATAAGCACAAAATTATCATTTTGAGAAATCACTCCCCTTCAACTATTTAAATGTATTGGCCATTCTACTGTATTCCATAGTACCAGAATACAAAAGTGACCACCCCCTTTCAATCTATCTTGCTGTTTTAAAAATAGTGACTCTCCACTAAAACTTAACTTTTTAGACAGGTAAAACTTAAGTTGCCTACTTTTACATCTAACTCCTCTAGTGCACACTGCAGTGTTTAGGATAAACCATTTTTATCTTACCTTTAAGCTTCTGTTGCTAGACCACCAGTTATTGAAGAGCCCACATTCTGCCTCTCAGTAGTCATCTTGGGATTAGTGCTTCTGTTTTCTCATGGTGAGAGAAGGAGTGCAGTTACATTATTTCCTGGAGACTGCTGATAACCAGAATGCTTAATAACTGCTTTTTAGGTGACTGCTTGGAATCTGTGCTTATATTCTGATCCTGGTAAGAGTAGGAGCATAGTGCATTGATTACTGACTTTTTCTGGTTAGAGAGAGTCTGGGTTTAATGTACCTGATTGGTCTAGTTGATATTCGAGGCATCTACCAGAAAAAAGGCTAGAAGCCTGCAGACCCTTGCATCATTTGAGACAAGAATGTGGATCACCAAACAGGCTGTGGCCTGCTTCTTTTCTTGGGATTGGTGCTAACATTTTGCTTTTGTTGAGAGAAAAAGCAAAGGAGCATTGTATCCCAACAGAGTGAAGCTGTGCTGAGACCAGCATTATTAGTAGCCAGGCAGTAGCCATTCATGTGACTCACCTCTTTTCCTCATTCTTGACATGCTAATTCTTTATTTTTCAGTAAGTACTGTTTGATTTCTTTCTAACATCAGAATATCTGCCTAAATACTTCATCCTTAAATTTTCAGAGTCTATGTATTAATTTTCTGTCAAGTGCTTGGCAGTGCTCTGTACAGGCTCAGACATCTTGAGTGACATTTTTCCTGTAAAAGGACTAAATAAGGAAAAAGCTCCAGTACTTAGTAATAATGACCATCCCTCCTGGGATGTCTAAAGGTCAGTTCCCTGTGCTTTCTCCTATTGACCTGGTGAACTTGGGCATTCTGAAGCAGTGTCGCAACTGTCTCATGTACACAGACAACCCTCTCCTCTTACATCCCAACACTCAGACTTGTGTGAGAGATGCACTTATATATCCAAATTGGAAGCCATGCACTCTCAAGCCAAGACTTGAATAGCTGGTCAGGAGGAGAAGGTCAACACCTGCACCACACCACATGCAACACATAGCCCTCCAGAACACCCACCATTACAGCTCTCACATGAAAACACAAACCACACACCCACCTTCATGGAGGCTCTTAACAGAAATCTACCCAAACAGCAGAGACCTCCAAGGTAGAAACATACTCAATCACCACAACACAGCACAAATCACAATACACATAGATTACCTACACAGTGTGACCCTCAACCTAAGCCCCTAAGGCAAAACAGCTTGCCAAATACACTAATCATAGGTAACTCGAGAGTGAGGCACACTGATGTCCCACTCACTAGGCTGAATAAGGAGAAGGTAACAGTCAGCTGTCTATCAGGTGCAAGAATCCAACACATAACACACGTACTAAGGTCACTCCACTACAAGTACAAGTATGACTCTGTCACTGTCCATGTGGGTGTGAATGACCTAAAATGCACCTCCCTGGACTACATAAAAAGAGACATGGAGAAGCTCTCAAATTATGTGTTCCAGGCAGGTATAATCCTAGCCCTGAGCAGCATCCTACCATCACCCAGAATGATACTGCAGTACAAGCAGAAAATGATTAACTTCAACAATTGGCTAAGTTTCTGGTGTCATTCTAAGGAAATCCAGCATCTGTCTGCTTCGGATGACATGATTGACAGACCTTGCTTTGTCAGAGATGGCCTGCATCTGTTACCCCTGAGTTTCTGGATACTGGCTAAGGCTCTTGCCACCCCTATAGTGCCTTTTTTAGGTGATGTTCCAAAGACCAAATTAGCACCATAACAGCTATAAATAAATGCAATCTGAGGGTCATGCTGCGTAATGCTAAAAGTCTAAATCTCAAGATGCACTTGCTCAAAGCACTCCTCAAAATGGAGAACATCGACATTTGTGCTATAACAGAGACCTGGTTTAAAGCAGCAGAAAGCACACCTGCACTACCAGGCTATAACTCATTTCACACCTTTCAGCCCCAGAACATGGACCAAAGCTCCAAAGGCGGTGGTGTCCCCATATTCATAAAGGATATGCACACCACCAGACTAGTCGCCCAGCATAATGCATCTGAGATACTTCAGGTACAACTACGGTAATTCAGGTCGTAGCCTGCTATAGGTCCCCAACCATGTCCCAAAACTCTCACTCTACATTCCTAAGCACCCTTGAAGCTACTAGAATTCAACCCAACACACTCATACTAGGTGACTTCAACTACCCTTCCATCAACTGGGAAAACTACTCATGTACCAATACACTGGCCCAATGCTTCCTGGAATTCATCAATTCCAATGCATTGGACCAGCTGATTATTACCCCACTAGAGAAAGCAATATCCTTGACATGGTTATTACTAACATGGGCAACCATTGCTCTACACCAATAGTGAATTCCTCCCTGGTTAGATCTGACCACAAACTAATCACCATGGAAATCCACATCTCACCCACACACCTTGCAAAGGTAACCACCATGAAAAATTTCTCCAAAGATGACACTGGGCTCCTAAAAACAGAGGTGGCTAACTTCATGGCACCCATGTCAATGGAAAATGGATACATGACTGCCAAATCATACAACAATGCACTGTACAAACACGTACATAAATGCATGGAACTAGCCATATCCAATAGAACCAAGAAGCTCTCCTCCAAAAAAAGGAAGCCAATCTGGTGGTCCCCTGCCATTAAGAAACTCTACAATAGAAGGAAGAAACTGTTGCAGGAAAAAGATGAAGTCACAAGACTGGAAAAACTCCCTTATTAGCCTCAAAAAAATGTTGCAATCCCTCATCAAAATCTCTAAAGCCAGCTATAAAGGCAGAATTGTGACAGACATTAAAAACAACCACCAAGCCTTCTATATTTATATCAAGAATCTCCATGGCAATACCCAGGTTTGCTCTGAGATACTGCACAATGGTACCTCCTATACTGAGACAACAGATATTGCCAACATACTGGCCAACAGATTTAGTGCAAACTTTACCCCTCTCCCCCCACTAAAGGACTAATCACAATACTGCAGGAATGCCAGATACCCAGCATTACTGCAGCACAGGTTAAAGCTGCATTATCCAAGGCCAATAATCCAGGTTCCATGGGACCCAATAATATCCCTGGATGTGTTCTACATGAACTATAAAGTGAATTGGCACCACATCTGTGTGCCTTGTTCAATCACAGCCTCACTGCAGGCTTTGTCCCTACTGAATGGCGCACTGCTACAGTCATCCCTCTCCATAAAGGGGGAGTGACTACAGACCCTGGGAATTATCACCGCAATAGCCTGATGAGTCTGATATGTAAGGCTTTGGAGCACATCATCATGGACCTAATTAACAAGGATTTATGGAATCCCAAACTCTAAAGGTAGATCATGCCCACTCAACCTAGTTGACTTCTTTGAATCAGTTACCAGAGCTGTGGATGAGGGCAAGGCAGTTCATACAGCCTACCTCAATCTGGCCAAGGCCTTTGATACAATTCCCCACTCCGGAATTATTGAGAAACTCACCAAACTAGGCATCAACCCCTATATCACTAGGTGGGTTGCAAATTGGCTCACAGATAGATCCTACATTGTGAAATAGTGTACTCCAAGTCAGACTGCCAACCAGTCATGAGTGGAGTCCCACAGGGATCAGTCCTGGGTCCTCTCCTGTTTGGCATCTACTTCTCAGAAGTCCAGGCCAACACGGAGGGACTCTGGCTGACCAAGTTCGTAGACAACTACAAGCTGGGAGCCATTATTAACTCCCTGAGTGATGTAGACATCCTACAGAAAGGCCTCACTGAGACCAGTGACTGGTGTTGAAACCATGGCCTTAAGCTTAATAACAAAAAATGTGTCGTCATCTCCTTTTGGGAAATTCAGTTCCCACTAATTACCACATTGATGTGAGCCCACTGAACACTGAAGGTATTATAAGAGATCTGGGGACACAGGTTGACAGCAACCTCTCCTTCGACTACCACATTGCCACTGTGGTCAGAAAGTCCTTCTATGTGGCACATGACATTACCAAGGGTTTTGCATCCAGGAAGAAAGAGGTCATCATCTACCTCTACTCTTCCTTCATTAGGCCAATCATCGAGTATAATGCCCCATTTGGCATGTACCTCACTAGACACATGCAACAGCTGGAAAGGCCACAAAAGTACCTCACAAAGCGAATTCTAGGCCTTAAACTCATGTCCTACATGGAGAGGCTCAAAATACTCCAGCTCTTCCCTGTCTCATATCATCCACTAAGAGGTGATCTCTGCTTGACTTACAAAGCCATGTCTGACCCAGATTTGTTAGAAATGCTACATCTAAAGAAATCCCAATCCCTCTGTACCACATGCTCCAGAGACCTCAACCTCATTACCACAATCAACAGATCATGCTTGAGGGACAGGTTCATAACCCAGAGACTGACCATTCTCTGGAATAAACTTGCCATACATATCAAGCAGAGCACCTCACTGGCCCTATTCAAGAGAAATCTTGATGAGTGGATTTGAAATAGAAAGTTCACCCTGGGGATCACTCCAGTGGCTCTACTTGATAGAGGCACTGGGAACTAATGTCAGGAGGCACAATGCCAGGGCACACCTATGGGCTAGGCTTGTAAAGGCTCCAGGGCCATTAGCCTAGTACACACCTATGAACCTATGGGACTCTGAAAACAAAATATAAGCCTAAACCCTCAAATTTACCCCCATAAACAACTGATTATCAAAAGACAAAATATAAGCCTAAACCCTTAAATTTACCCCCTACACACAACTGATTATTAAAACTTCATAAGCAATATAGATTCATAGGTGTGTACTAGGCTAATGACTACTAGGGCCTTTTTAAGCCTAGCCATGCATTCCAAATTTTTGACAAGTTCAATACCCTTGATAAGTGCAAGCAGGGGCCTAGGAGATGAAATATTTACCAAATACCTCTGTCCCTTGCAGACATAGGTTTCAAAAAGGGATGACTTTCCTTTTCCCATTCAATTGCCAATTTTCACTTGAATTGGGGTAGGTAGGATGTAGTAGATCAATGAGTCTGTATATACCTTTCAGAATCTAACCAAGGGCTTGCACTAGAGTATAAATACTGAGCATGTGCAAGTCTGATTGCCACTTTGTAGTTAGCTGTTGAGATGTGAACATATATGTATGTAAGCTCTGTTTGTTAGTTAATTTGTTCATATTTAAAGATGCTGCTATCCATCCTGATGTGTTTGTATATATTAAAGCATCTGAATGAAACCCCAGGCCTTATTATTTGTAACAGAGATGAGCGAGCAACATGTTATCATAAGCGGCATGTCTACAGGACATGAAGTTAGAACCGGCATATTTAAAAGGGCCTGAAGTCAGAACTATCATACCAAAGGGACATGAAGTTTGAAATGGCTTTCCTGAAATGATCAGAGGCACTTGGCTATGGTTGGAGGAATGTACATGAGTGGATTACTCTAAAAAAGGGGTAAAACTTCACAAAGCAGGTCAGAAATGAATTTAAATATTAAATCTTGCTTAACACTATTTCTTATTGTAAAATATGAAAAGGGGCATCCTGAGCGTTCTAAATGAAATTTGCATAAACAGAAATGTCCATTATTGATAAAAATATTCAAATTACTTCAGAAAATGTTTGAAATAAAGTCCAAATTGCATAAAACAAATAAAAAAGGGGCAATGACTGCATTTTTGCAAAGCATATGCATTTTTGTATTAAGCAAAGATATCCAGTATTTTCAGAAGTGTATAATGTGTTTGCATGTTTGTGCAGTGTTACAGTAAAGTTATTTTGCAAAGTACAGCCATTACAAGGCATATTTCATAAACTACAGCCATTACAGGGCATATTTCACAGAATACAACCATTGCATAGCATATTTCACAAAGTACAGTATTTTGAAGAGTTTCTTGTGCATTTGAATGTTGTTACAAGCTTACAGAACAGTTTGTACATAATTACAAGGGCCATATTTTCAGTGTGTTTGTGTATACTTTGTGGGCATTACAGATGGATTTCGAAAACCCAGTGCACTTGTGTTTGACAGTAACATTGCTGAGAACAGGAGAGTGTTTGAGTAAGAGTACAACATTTTCATACGTTGCATTTTCTGATAAAGATGACCATACAAAGGCATTTATTCTACTTAATTTAGCTGAGTCAGAAGCCATAGAAAGGGAGTACTCATTTGTGTATGCACCTGCTATTTATCCTGGAGAGGGAAATCATCATATTCTTGTATAGGCTGAATCAAGGGAGGACCCAGAGTGCTTAAAATGTAAATTTAGAGAAATGTGTAACCCCCACACAAATGTGACTATGGAAAGTCATTTATTTTACGCAAGGGATCAAACCCTGGTGAAACTTTTACAGCATATATAACTTATCTGAGAAATAAAGCTAAAAATGTGCAGATTTGGTGACTTAAGGGATGAGCTGATAAAGGACAGACGTGTGTAGTATAAAAGATAATGCTGTGAGAAAGTTTTTGCTTCATGACAGTGATTTAACTTCGAATAAGGTCACTAAGATTTGTCAGATATATGAGCTTACAGAAAAGCACACACATATGCTTATAAATGAGAGCAGCTCTAGAAGGCACAGAGCTAAAGCTTATGTTGATAGCATGCAGCATGTTATTAAAAGAAACAGGCCCAAGCACATGGCAGCTGTAACCCCTGCAGCACTCACTGGTAAACCCCAGAACTTTCTAGCACATTCCAGACTTCGCACAGCCTCAGTGAAGCATAACAGTGAGCCAGCAAACTTAAAGCATAGGCCCCAACCCACTTTCATTGCCAACTGTGATAATTGTGAGGTAATCCTGAATCTAAAAGGGAAAAATGTTTAGCTTTTTGTCAACAATGCCACAAATGTAATAAATGGAATAATTTCAAAAGATTTATAAATCAAAAGGCCTACATTATTTTGATTATTTTACTAAAAAGGAACATTTTAAAAAATGAGTTGATCAGTTAGACTGGCAATTCTACTCTTTATGTTGATGGTGTGTCAGTGCTTCATGAAACAGTCAATGAAGTAGATTTAAGGGCAACGAATGAAGTATTTTGTACTGTTTGGATAAATGTCAAACCCATAGAGCTCAAAGTTGACACAGGTTCCAAGTGCAATGTTACATCTGCAGAAACATTTGTGAGAGTGTGTAAAGGTGAAAGGCTTGATTTGACAAGGTGTGTGAAACTTGTTGCTTACCGAGGTGAAGAAATTCAGACTGAAGGCTCAGTAGTGCTTTCATGTTACTCTGCAGGAAGAAGCTATGACTTGTTATTTAATGTGGTAAAGGGGCATGCCCAGTCATTATTAGGGCTCAGAGATTCAAGGAAAATGGGACTGCTTTCATTTAACAAGGAAGCCCACCAGCTTAGCTTAAAAGACCACTACTCTAATTTTGCCCAGCACATTTTTTCTACCTATGCAAATCTTTTCGAAGACAAGCTAGGCAAGCTTCCAGTTGTGTGCTCCATAAAATTAGACCCAGAGGTCAGTCCAGTTATTAGGCCAGCACGGAAAGTTCCAATAGCCATGCAGGACAGAGTCAAAGCCGAGTTAGATAAAATGGTGTGACAGGGGGTCATTTGTCCGTTGGGAACTCCAACTGAATGGGTATCTTCCATGGCAGTAGCGCAAAAGAAAAGCTCAGACGACATCAGAATATGTATTGACCCACAAAATTTGAACAAAGCGCTAAAAAGACCTCATCATGCAATGTGCACAGTCAAAGAAGTCACAGCTTTAATGCTAAATGCCATTATTTTTTCTGTCTTAGATGCAGAGTTCATTTTGACAAATTTAGCTTGACAAAAAATCCTCAATGCTAACTACATTCAGCACTCTGTTTGGCAGGTACAGATTTATGAGACTGCCATTTGGGATTAATTCTGCAAGTGAAGTCTTTCAATGAGCAATGGAGTAATTTTTTTCTGGTTATGCTTGTGCTATCAGAGTAGACGGCATACTAGTAGGAGGTCATGATGAAGCCGAACATAGGTTCATAGGAGGTTACCAGTCTAATGGCCCTGGGTCCCTTACAAGCCTAGCCAAGAGTTTATCCCCAAAAGAGAAACTTCAGTCAGCACCTGTTGCCCCTGTCAATAAGGGACAAAGGTGGAACGGTTTCCCATCCACTCATGATACCACATGACAGAAACCTCAAAAAAGTTCTAGAAAGGGCATGTCAAGTGAATCTTAAGCTCAACCCACACAAATGCAAATTCAGGCTACAAGAAGTTCCTTATGTTGGTCACTTATTTATGATTACAGGCCTACGACCAGATCCTTCAAAGCAATCCTCCATTCTTGAGATGCCAGCTCTGGGCACTGTTTAAGCCCTGCAATGTTTTCTTGGCATGGCCAACTATCTAGGCAAGTTCATTCCAGACTTGAGCCAGCTATCAGCACCACTCAGAGAGCTGACATAAGGATGCATCCTGGTACTAGTTAGAGCAACACCAAAGAGCATTTCATGTCCTGAAGCAGAGAATTGCTAGATACTATGATGTTCACAAACAGGTTACACTTTCCTGTGATTCTTTGAAATTTGGTCTTGGTGCAGTCATTCTACAAGAGGATCAACCTGTTGCCTCTGCACTGAGAACTCTTACCCAAACTGAACAGCAGTACACCCAGACTGAGAAAGAGCTTTTGGCAATTGTGTTTGCATGTTCAAAGTTCCATGATTATGTTTATTTTAGACCTATCCAGGTTGAAACAGATCACCAACTATTAGTCACTATCTTGAGAAAACCTATGCATTCAGCCCCAGCCAGACTGCAATGTATGATGGTGAGACTGCAAAAGTATAATTTCAATCTTGTCTATAACACAGGCAAACTTCTTTATCTTGCTGATACGTTATCCAGATCACCCAAAAGGACCACTGAACAGAATGACAATCAAAATTCTCATTTGATTAATGATTTTGAAGTTATGGAAGTGCATGATTTTTCTTCCACATGTCTTGATGAGTTGAGAGATCACACAGCTAGAGATCCAGTTTTACAAAAGTTCAACCACTTTATCAATCAAGGATGGTCGTCAAAGCAATCTAGTTCACCTCAAGAAGTGCAACCTTATTTTTCTTACCAAGATGAGATTTTGTTTGACAAAGGTATCATAATGAAAGGTGCAAAAGTAATTGCTCCAAAGTCCTTGCAACCTGAGTACATTACTATTCAGCATCGTGGTCACCCAGAAACCAAATCTACCAAAAGAAGGGTTATAGTGATAGTATTTTGGCCTTTTATGTCACAAGACATTGAGATAGCACTTTCTTCTTGTTCAGTATGTAATAGTAGAAAGCCTCATCAACAGAAAGAACCACTTCAGCTTAACCAGATTCCAGAACTACCTTGGTCAACAGTAGCCACTGATATCTTCAAGTGGAATGGTCAACATTATTTGGTGTTAGTAGATTCTTCCTCCAATTGGCTCAAGAATGACCTACTTCCTAACCTAGCATCCAGTACATTTATTACTAAGGTGAAGCATCATTTTGCTGTTCATGGAAGTTTGCACAAAGTTATTTCTGACAAAGGCACGCAGTTTAAAAGCCAACAGTTCAAAAGATTTGCAGAAGAATGGGACTTTCCTCATGTTGTAAGTAGTCCAATGTGCCCACAGTGAAATGGTTTGGCAGAACATGCAGTACATAGTGCAAAACAGCTACTTGAGAAGTCAAAATGAGATAATAGTGATGTTTTCCTGAATCTCTTGAACTGAAGAAATATTCCTTGTGATAAACATCTTGGTTCACCTGCTCAGAGACTTATGTCGAGGCAAACCAGAACCACATTACCACTCAGTAGTCAATTGTTGGTTCCATGTATCAAGAAGAGCAGATCAGTGAAACACAATCTGTTGAGAAATGCCTATTCCATAAGTCCTACTATGATAAGATCAGCAGGCTGCTCAATCCATTACAAAAATGAAAGGTGGTAAGGATGCCTATCCAAAGGTGATGATTGGATTGGTGTTGTGAAGAGTATTTGTTCAGAGCCAAGATCATACATTGTGAAAACAAAAGAAAGAATCTTTAGGAATCTTTAGGTGGAATCGAAGGCATTTACTACCGGTATCTGAACCTATCCCACAGCAAATAGTCTGTGAGCAAGGCTCTTTACCTCAGAGTGAGTTGTCCAGTGTTCCAATTCTAGAGGAAGTTCCAGAAGACATTCCTGTTCCTATGATGAATCCAGAAGATCCTGATATGAGTTTTGCACTGTAGACTGTCCCTTTTGCTAATTTTAGTCCCAACTGTTATGTTATGAGGGGTCTACTTTGTAAAGTCGAAATACTGAAATCTTGAATTTCAGTATTTTAAACTTACAAAACCACATACTCACATTTCCGAAACCGGCAGAAGCATGAAATTCAAAATACCAAAGCACAAATATTTTTAATTTCTGCTTCCGGTGGTGTGATATTTGGATGTTTGGGTTTAATTTTGGTAAGTCTGTGGGTGTAAATATGTTGGTTAGGGGTTTATTGTGTGTAAGTGTGTGTTGTGACTGTTATGTGTGTGTTTGAGGTACTGTAAGATGTGTGTGTGTGTGTGTGTGTGTGTGTGTGTGTGTGTGTGTGTGTGTGTGTGTGTGTGTGTGTGTGTGTGTGTGAGTTTCGTTTGTGTGTCTGTTTGTGCAATCTCAGAGTTAGAATATATAAGTAGGGGGGCTGTGGGGGGAAGCCCCCCACAAGGGGAGTGCAGGGGGGCTTGCCCCCCTGCTTACATGTAATTTAGATGAATTTGTTTGATTGTGTATGTTTATGTGTGTACTGCATGTGTAGCATGAATGTGGGATTTTGAATTTTGCGGTTGTGTGTTTTTGGATTTGAGAGTTGTGGTTTCAAAACACTGAAATTCGAGATTTCAGTATTTTGAAATTACAAAGTGGGGCCCCACAAGTGGGGTGCAGGGGGGCTTGTTCTCCTGCTTACATGTAATTTAGATGAATTTGTTTGATTGTGGGTGTTTTCTGTGTTGGGGTGTAGAAATTTATCCCTGCCTTTATATATTAAGTGCTTTTTCTTGTATGTGTTTCTCTGTGCCCTTGTACAGGAATATTGTCATTCTTTGTGTCCTGTATATTTTCAGTATTTTGTGATTCAGGATTTTGAGTTTTCAGGATTTTGGATTCCAGATTATGAAGTTCAGGATTGTGATATATCAGGATTCTGAAGTGAAACTGCAGGAAGTCCATCGGGGTGGGATCCAAAATTGCCTTATATGCCAGGCATAGATATTCCCTATTTCTAGCCTATAGAGACAGAGATACAAAGTTGGGATAGGTGTGTTAGCATAGACATGTTACGTATGCCTTCTATTCTTTTAGTTTGGAACCTCTGTGGACATTCCAGTTGTTGGATGTGCCTGGTTAGTTACATACCAAAGGTGGTATTGTACTCAGTGATAGTTCTGTTGAATGCTAAATACAGTGAAACAATAATCTCCTTTGACCTATATGCCATACTTTTGTTTTTAGGTTGCACAACATACAATGATTTCCTCACTACTGTAAACACATGATGGTCAAAGGCTAGATTACTGTCAACATTTGTCCTCAAGTTCAGGACTACAGGGTCAACTTATAAGGGTGTGCTGCCAATATGATAGTTATCGGTGGTGGATGACTTCCTGAAGGATACTATTATGCATTTCTTAGCATTTAGTTTTAGTCCATGGCTCTGACATAAGTTATTTGTCTGTGTTAGACCTCTTCCTGGAGAACATCAGTGTCAGTGTGGGATTCTATGACTGCACCTTATTTGCAATCGTATGCAAATTTGGTAGGCCATAGACCCTTGACATTGGATTTGACTTCAGAGAAGAAATTACCAAAAAGGAGTGGTCTCAGGACTGATACCTGAGGGACACAACTTGTGACTTGCCTCTTTGTAGAGGTGGATTCCCCAGTTCTATCTTCCTTGGTTTTGTTGATGAGCCACCTGGCTATCCATCAGGTTGCATTAAGGTTTGCATCTAACCTCTTGAGTTTATCAATAGTGCCTGAGTGGGATATTGTGTCAAATGCCTTAGTCAGGTCAAGGTAACCAGTGCAAACCATTTTGCCCTCATCCATTGCTTTGGTGAACTTTTCAAAGAAGTTCACCAGGTTGAGTAGGCATGAACTGCCCATGACAAAACCAGATTGGGTCAGGTCTAGTGTCTGGTGTTTTTTTATATCATTATTAATCATTTCCATAGATTTGCATATTAGACTAGTGAGATTTATGTGTCTTTAATTTCCAGGGTCTTTAGATGGCCCACCTTTGTGCAGAGGGATGGCTGTTGCTATTCTCCATTCGTGACACACGAAGGCTGTTTGGAGGCTGTGGTTAAATAGCAATTCCAGAAAGCCAGATAGTTCATGTTTCATGCTGTTTTAGAAGGTATCCAGGTATATTGTCTGGGCCCATCGATGCAGCATTCTTGGCCTTAGTGAGAGCATTGAGGACTATATCCTAGTTATAGTACGGGAGTTATGTTTGATAGTATTTCCTTAGGGGAGGTTGAGAGGGACAAAAGGGTAAAGTTAGAGCTGAATTTGTCTGCCAATTGGTTTGCTATGTCTTCTGGCTCAGTATAGGCGGCTCCATTAAGAATGAGTTCTGCACACAGTGTGTATTGCTTTTGAGGTTGCGAGCATAACTAAACAGTGCCTTGTGGTTGTCATTGGCCTGGGATGTCCAATTTATCTCAAATGTGGCTTTGGAAGACTTTACTTTATTTGTCTTGTGAATTGTTTGTTTAGTTTGATGAGAGTGCTTTATCCTTCTGAGTGCTGCACCTCCTGATTTTTGCCTACAGCTCTCCATAACACCATAGGAAACACAGGCACTGACAGGGGTCATGTAACTAACACACAGAAGCCTATAAGGCAGCAAGATCAAGCTCGTTCATCTGGCAATATCTTGGTTATAGATGCCTCCATAGTTAGACACATAGATACTCCACTCACTAGGCTTTGCAAAGACAGGGTAACTGCTAGTTGTCTGCCAGGTGCCAGGAAATTTAATGTCACTCATCCTAGGAATGTGTGCTGATCATTGTGCACATGGGAATGAATGACTTGAGATGCACAGCCTTGGATCATATGAAGAAGAATATGATGGAGCTCTCCAAATATGCATCTGGAAAGTGAATAAAACTAGTATTTAGTAGTATACCACAATTGCCAAACATAATGGTGCAATAAAAACAAAATATAATTGACTTTAATTATTGGCTTAACTACTCAGGATCCAATATATATATCAACCTGGGATGAAATGATTGACAGCCCCAGCTGCTTTGCTAAGGATGCTCTGCATCTCTGTCCTCATGATGTCTCTTTATTAAATAAGACTTTTTCTTCTCCCATTTTTGTCTTCTGTTAGGCAAGATCAGTCTCCTTAAATTGCCCACATAGCCAACCACAATCAAAAACTTATAAAAGCAACACTTCTCAATGTTAGTGTATTTATTTAGTTATTTATTTATTTATATTTGTTAACTGGAGTGGTGTATTGATCAATATTGATTTAAAATAAAAAAATGAACAACCAAGTCTTAGAATACAACTAAAACAGAATAAAATAAAAAAAAAACAAGATGCCATGCTCACAGGATAAAAATGAAGTTTAATGACATAAGGTTAAGTGCTTCCATTTTTTCATGCATAAGACATCGTCAGAACCATTCACAATCAGACAAAAACAACTTTAAATAACCCTCGCCGTAAAAGACACACCTCCAAATCAACTAATCACATTAAGCATACTGAAATAACAGTTAAATACACACATATTAAAAGCGAAATAACTAAATTGTTAAAAAAAAATCATTTAAAACAAAACTACAAAATGTTAGCCCTTCTCTTCAACTCACTAAGAATAGAATTACCTTCATTAATAACAGGGAAGTTTATAGCATCTAAATAAAGGATGAAAAGTCAAGCACCTATTCCATTATTTTACTGAGATGATGCTGACTATATTCGGAGATAATTAATTCAAAGGTAATTAATGTCTTGGGTGAAAGATGCCTGTTTCCCTTACTGATAAAAATTACTGTCAGGTTGACAGTAAGGGTTTACAGGGCAGTATAGTTCACTTTAGTGATGGTTTTTGCAGGAATCATCCTACACTGGCTTGTATCAACAGGGTAAGTTATTTGCTGCTGGATACAGGTAGCCATTTTTTCCTCCAAAGATGGAGACAGATGAAAGGAATTATCTGTCCTCATTGTCTTCCTGTTCATTGGTATCAGAGTTCACAAGACTTTCCTGGTGATTTAATAAAATCCATGTAGGAATAGTGGAAGGCCTACACAGAAGATACCGTGGCCATGTATGTAGATCCCCCTCAACAGAGTGCCTTGCATATTAATGAAGGTGTGTTACTGAGGGAGACTCGTGTAACATGATTAGTGAATCAGTGTAGGGAGTGTGTTATTGTGTCCAGAGATGAGCAATACGTCCCCTGCACTGTCAAAGTGCCGGATAGCAATGTATGTATATGTAATAAAAAAAGCTAATTTGTTTTCAATTTTGTGTGTGTGTGTGTGTGTGTGTGTGTGTGTGTGTGTGTGTGTGTGTGTGTGTGTGTTTGCGTGGCATGGTGCAGAATTTAGCAATGGACATGTGCCAGACATCTAAAAAGAGAAACCAGATATATTTAGTTATTTAGGAAAGGTCATGTTTTAGCATAGCTGAGCAGGTTTGTGTGGTGCGCCATGGTGTTTAGGGGAGCTTAAATGTAGTGGCGAGATATAGGTAAAAGTATAGCAGCATTTCACATGACCATGTAGCTGAAGGGTTAGAGTGACTGCCTTATGTGCAGTAGATGCAGGGTTCAAATACACAGGCAGATTATTTTGTAAATACACAGTATGAGACATCTTTTAAATACTGATTAAATTTTGTTTGATTACACAGACAGATTATTAAATGTAGTTTGCAAATACACATTTATGAGAAGTACTATTTAACCTTGATTGAATTTTAAATGAACACACAGACAGGGTATGAAGCATTTATGTTGCAAATTCACAATTATGAGAAGTATGTATAACCTTTTGATGGAATAATGCATGTATGCACAGACATGTTATTAAACATTTTATTTTGCAATTACACAATTATGAAATGCATTATTAAATTCTGGTTTGCTGTGCTTAGTTAAGCTCTGCTAAGCACAGCTGTGCCTAGCCAAGCACTGCTTAAACAAGGAAAGTTTTAACAGTGCTTAGCTGGTTTGTGCATTGCTTTGTGGAATGAAGCACTACTAAGCAATGCCCATTTAAGCATTGCTCAGCTCAGCTAAGCTGGTTTGTGTACCACTAGGCATTGCTGAGCAATGTTAGTTTAAGCACTGCTCAGCTGAGCTTAGTGGGTTTGCACGCTGCTAAGCAAAGTGCCACATTTTTAAAAATGGCCCAATTGTGGTAAAGCATGGGAAAACAGCCTTATTTAAGTGCAACAGGCAGGAATACATCAGAACCAGTTGGAGTTTGAACCTGGCAGGAGCTATGGCAAGTGTTGGAGAGGGTGCTTGCTTCTGGGTGCAGTGGTGGGGCATTCTAGAGTCCAGGTTCATGGTTCAACTCCTTGTAAAATACCATGATGTCTGGCTTCTGCCAGTACCAGGGGTTGGAGTACAAATTGGAGGTCTGCAACTGGCTGGCACATGATCTCATCAGTGCAACTGGTATCCCCAGCACAGGTGAGCAGGTGCATCATTATTATAATGACCTGAAGAGTCATAAGGGGGATCTCTAGGCAACCTAGGTCCAAGATGCTAGAGAGGGTAATGCCCCACCAGTTTGTAAGTATTGTTATCATTGTTTTACTAAATTCTACTCTGAATGTGTGATAGACAGGTACACATAACGGTGTGTTTCTCTCTCCACAGCTGCAGAGGAGAGAGCTCACAACCTGGAGTGGAGGCCCATGCAGGGCGCTTGGCCAGGTTGCACCATGAGTGTAGTGAGTACAGATATATCTTGAAATCTATAGTAATATAAACAAGGAATAATAAATTAGCAACTGCAAATAGGTATATTCAGTTTTGACTGTATTACAATGAATGTGATCATAGACCTGAACTGATATAACTGAGTAATTCCAGGTACAGTTCAATAAAGATGAAAGCATGAAACCTGATAACATTAAGGAAACAAAGTTTCTACTGCATTAATAATATTAAGGAAATAAAGTTTCTACTGCATTAATTTTGGAATTACAGCTGTATTGCAACACTTGCATTATATGAACTGTTCATCAATAAAGACTGTAGATATATATCAATCACTGCATAAACTCATCCCTAATAAAGCTGTGTTGTGCAGTATGTGTGTATTTTTGGCTGTTGGTCATGAAATTGAGTATTACATCTGCCATGAAGTAAAAACAGGAATAATACCACTAAGTGACTGAAGGTTAGCTAATAAAGAGTGTTTTGCTAAACTGTAGATTTGGAGCTGTACTAAAAGGTATAATGCATTATGATATATGTTCTGCACTAAGATCTGAACCAATAATAGGACACCCAAGGTATAATGTGTATCTTAGGATTGTCTTGTTTTAGCCATTGCATTTCAGCTATATGCATTCTTGCTCTTAGGTACACTGCTGCACACAAGTATGAAATTGTAATAGCTATAGACTGCAAATATACCATCTGCAACTGTATATGGGTCAGGTAGCCAATCCAGCATATGGTCTGCCCACATCACACACATTCCCACCCACTAGGGGTTAATTGTCTATACCTGCATTCCATGTATTAATGCACAGGTTACCTACTATCTCTGACATGTATGAATCTCATGCATGTGTGTTCAAGTGTCACTGCAGTCTTGTATAACACTCTACCTCTACTACCAGGTCATATTTTGTTACCAGGTGAGCTTTAGGCACATATCAGTCAATCAATTTTCAGCAACTGCTCAGTAGCTCAGTTTGATAAATGCTATATGTGATGTGCATTTTGTCACACACAGACCAGGGTTTGAATCCAGAGACAAGTACTACTAAATATTTATAGAAACAGTTATGTATTGTTAACAGATGTTTTCCCCACAGGAATTACATGTAAATAAATGGCTGTAGTAGCTGTTTGAATGGGTTAATAATTTGTGTGTTCAGATGTACTAGAGTGTTAACAGCATTGCTCAGCAAAGTGATAATACACCAGGAAATAAAGTCAAGAAGTAAAATACTAATAAAAGTTAATAAAATAAATAAAACTGTTTAATCTTGGTACAGCTGTATGCCTGGTGTGTCTGTGAATGTCTGCTGATAGTCTAACCCAATGCCTACCAAGGACGGCATGATAGGTAAACTCTCTGTACTGTGCATGATACATGTCTCTCAAGTGTCACACTGTCACAGACTGTGATTACTGTTGCCATATCCCTTGGACACAGATTTATTATCCACTTGATTTATGTCAATAGCACAGTCACACCACATCAGTCCATAGTGCACCTTGGTAATCATATATGTCACCCCGACATGTAATAGTCCCCTGTGTACCTGTAGGTGTTATAGCTTGGCCCATACTGTCCCATGCGGATAGCTGAGAGGTATGCAGGTGCTACAGAAGCTCTAGGGCACTTGTATACATAAAGTAAGGACAGACCTGTATAGCATATAAGAGTACTGTTACAAACAATATAGCCTATAGTGGTAGTAATGGAATGTATTTCTTTCTCCCCCCACCCCTTTTCTGCATCATAATTTATTATTGTTATACATCGGATATGGTTTACTTTTAACAAATTTAGTTCTCAAAATGTTATGTTGAGCCTTGTGTTTTATTATTATTATTATGTATTACAATGGTTGCATACTAACATACCTTGTTGAATTACCTATGTTGTTGGCTTAATGCCATAATTGTTACTGGCATGCTGTTATTGTTGTGTCTTTCGGTTTTTCCCAGTTAGGGGTCGCCACAGCAGAACTCCGGTCCGCTAATGATTGGCAATAGATTTTTACGTGCCGAGTTGTCAGCTCTGACGAACAACCTTCAATGAAGGTACGCCCATTCATGCATGTCTCCACACAGAAGATGCTCTAGCTGAAAATCAAACAGGACAACGTCTTACTGTGAGGCGACAATGCTACCGCAGCACCACCACCACAGCTCGGTTACTGGCATGCTGTTACAATACTGTTATTCCACTTATTGTTGTGTTCAATATGCTATGCAATGTTATGTTGCTGAGTTATTTGCAATGTTTTGGCATGCTATTATAACTAACTAAATGTTCTGTTTATTACTAACCTATACACTTTGAAAAACCTCAACACCATAGCATGACTGGGTAGGCCAGTTCCTGGTGATCTTCCTACCCTAACTCAGCTGGCTGTGGCACCGGGTACCAGCACATCTGGGAACCAACCTGGTGCTGCCCCCTCTGCTGGTCCTGCACCACCTACAGGTGGAACCACCTCAGGGGATGGAGCCCTTCCCTCTGGGAGAGAGCATGGAGGAGGAGTTGTTACCCAGCAACAGCTACCAGGCATGGTGCGCATGATCATGCACCATGGCTTCAAGGATTGCCTGCACCGGATTGGGGGCAGACTGGCCAACCTGGAGGGACCATGTGGGTCTGGCACCCAGCCCCCAGCACAGCCACCTTTGGGGCAGTGAAGGAGCAGTGTTGACAGCCCATGGGTGGGGAGCTGATTCTCACTACTGCCATCTGTGGGGCACATGGCTCTCTGACTTCACAACACCCTCTATGTCCCCAAGGTGTTTAGCCCCTCATGTGTCACACACTGCCCCTGTATGCTGTCTTGTCTATCTTGTCTATTTGAAAATGCTACTTCTCCTACCCACCTTACCTCCCCACCCATACCTATATCCCTTCCCCAACATCCCACTCTCTCCTTAAAAAAAGGCCATCTTTCCCATACAAAAAATATCATCCCATAAATAGCTCTCTGTTTCACACCCATGTCTACTGTACAGACTTTAATCATTACATGAATCAATCAACACATTTTTGTTGCCCTCAGAGGCTCCAAATTCCAAATTATCAACAACCTGCACAGCTGTTGATATAGAAGAAATGGAGAGCTATGGTCCCATCCTACACCCATCTTGCACATCCCTACCTCCTTGCAGTACGTTTTTCCCCCTGCTTGCCCCATTTCACCACTTTCTTATCACCTCTTTTTTCTTTTCTTTTTTTAAAATTAGCATGGGTTTAAGTGGAGCGGCACCACACAAACCCACTTAACACTGCTTAAAACTGTCTTAATCACCTGATCTGTTTCTGACACTGTTAGGCACATCTGCAAAATAATCACACCTGCCAAGTCTGAAACCCAGGACCTTCTCAACCATAGCATAGTGCATTAGCCCACTAGGCCACTCAGTTCTGAAGCAAAACAGGTGTTTCCATAAACATATCCTGATTGCCAATGACACACTGCTTCTACATATAATGAGAAAATTGGCAGTGTACTTGGGACTGTGATGCAGACACCAAACCAGTACACAACCAAATAAATAATGATGTATGTGCGTGAGGCCTGGGATAGCAGGTATAGCTGTCAACTGCACAGACTGTTGCAGAATCACCACTGTTGCGCTGCCTACTTTAGGCACAAATATGTATAGGCTACCTATATGTCACCTCCGATTGGCACTGTTACATAACATATGTACCTTAAGCACATGCCTCATTGGGACTGTTATGGGTACCCTCACCCTGGCTCTGCTGTAACAACAGAGCTAATACTGCTCCCTCACTGACACATATAGATTGCTGTCCTCCAATGTGTTCATACTCCCCAATAAGATTCCTGGGCAAAAAGCAGCAGCTGCAGTCTGTAACATATCCAGCAGTATGTTCAGCTACCTGCTACAGACCTACCTTACCTCACAACCCCCTAAAACAAGTTATTCACACTACACCCATACATGAAGGTGTGGGGGGCAGAGGTCAAGTGACAGAGGCATGTGTCACAGTCTGCCCCTACAAACATACACAACTGATAGACCAGCATCTACTGTATCAGCATGCTTATTCTGTCTTCCCCTTTTCTGACCTCAACCTACATTGTTTAACACTGAACTGCCACATAATCAGAAAGTCATTTGACAATGCCCAAATATAGCATGCAAAACTATGGACATACCAACATAAATCCCAGCAGTGGACAGTACTTGTACCTACCCTCTATGATTCTGTAGTCTCCACACCTCAATAATGTCCTTCTCAAAACCTAGGAAAGGGGCCAAGACCTATATGAAGGCCTTAAATATTGCACTGTTGTGCCATGTCATTGGCTCATGAAATTACAACCCAACTGTTCTGGATGCAATTTGTAAGTTTGAGCCACTGACTGGTGCACAGGCAATCACCTGTTATTGATCATTACCTACAACAGGCAAGCAGCTGCCTATGGTAAGCAGGTCTGTACCATGGTTTTCCAAGCCAGGCTGTGTTTTCAGAATCTGTGTTTTTCAGGATTTCTGCACAAGAGGAGTACAACACTCTACTGTAATACAAGTCCCCCTCTAATGGGACACAGATGGGACACAGATGGGAGGATACAGTTATGGGGAATAGGGATTACAGTGTAGTATATCACTGGGAATTATGTTGTTGATAGTCTGCTGTCCAGAAGTTACAGCCATGCCTTACAACTCTGCCTGCTGTGACTTAGATCACAGCTGTAGTGCTCTCACTCCCTCCAACAATGGTCAGCTCCTGTACAAATGCCACCAGATTGTGTGTTAGATATAGTGACAGTGAGTAAAGGTGGACACAGATGGCATATCACATGTACTGCCATTCAGCTCCTATTAGTCTGTGAATGTCACACAGGAATACCCCAGACATTGTACTGGTCTCCCTCACTGCCCCTAATGTACGGTGGCTGGGTCACTGTGTTGTGAACATTCATATCTCATCACTTGACAGCTATGGCTACCATACCTGGCAACCCCATATTGCAGGACTGCAGGTCATAGCCATTAGTAGTGGGGGACACAGGCCCAACATCAGCGACAGTGTGTACATAATGATCATACAATATAAAGGTATGAATACAGTAACTGATATTAATGTAGCATAAGTTATTTGTTTGAGGGTATGGCATGTGACAACCAGATTCTCCACAGTCTAAGAACAACCAACAATTATTGTCCAACTGTTTGCCAGACATCCACATGTTTCTGGCAAAGGGACCATATATATCAGGCACACGTACACATTCCGCATACATCTGTATACAGGATAAGCACCTACAGAGAAGATACCCTACAGCACATTTGCATTGATGTCTGTCATTGCGGCACATGGCTATTGCTGGGCTATCCCTATATACTCATAATAACACACACCTATTTGTCAAACAGTGGCTGTCTGACATGGTACTGTGATGTCGGCCATAGGGGACACAACACAGTAGATGGCATTGATGGGAGTGTAGGCATTCAGTACACTCTATCATGGCACACAGGGACATAACTGGTATTGCTACTATGTTGCTGATAGCCACATACATATTGTGTTGATAGATGGCAGTATATGACATGGGAGGTAGCAGTGCATAGTGCAGGCCAATGTGGATGTGCAGGGTGTGTACATCGTGGAGAGCAATGTATGTGGTCCTGCAATGTGATCCCCTATTCTTGTCTTTCAGAAAGGATGTATAGATGGAGGCACCTGCCATTTACAGCTGCAGAAAATGATGTGATTCTAGATGGCCTAAGACTGCATCATGCCATTCAGCTCTCCAGGACTTGCCACAATCTTGAACAATGTTCTGCAATGTGGGCTGACCTTGTCACAGCAGTGAACCACATATGGCTACCAGACATAAGCTATGAGTAGGTCCATCACAGGGTGACAGACATGCTAAATGCTTGCTTGGCAAAGGGCCAATGCTGTGGCCAGCAAACGTGTTGCCACTGGTGGGGGAGGGGGAGCTGCAGCAATAGAAACACTCTCAGCCACAGAGGAATTCCTGGCAAACCTGGGATCAGCCACCAGCTCTCAAGCACCATATATCCTGGAGGTGGGTGCCACAGCCCCCACAGCAGAGGAGTGTCCAGGTAAGCCTCCAGTGTACATCACTGTAATGCTGTATTAGTTACTGTAGCAGCCTCTGCATACCAGTACATGGATGTCAGGTCAATCTGCATTGATGGGGTTGTTTGTAATGGAGGCCTGTGCACACATACTCAGAAGGTCAGCAATGTAGGCAGTATCACAGTACCTACTATACATGTAGCTATACACACATATTATCCTGTAACAATGCCACATTTGTTATTGCTGACAATACCTCTTCCTCACCTTTCCATAGGTCCATCAGGTGTGGTTGGAGTCCAATGTCTGTACCCGGTGAGTGTGACTATGATTTTGTATAGCTCATATATACCCAAACAATGTTAAGGGCTGCCATTTTGCTGTATATACAACTGATATGCTTAGCCAGAGTAAACTACTTGTATGTTCAGTCTCTGATGGGTTAACTGTAGTGCATTGTATTGGTAATCACAGTAGTGTATGTATTGGATCTGTAACATATTTGCACTTACTTTTGTGAAGGTTCATGTAGTCTGCTATGCAGGGGAAATAGCATGCTGAAGACAGCTGCACTGTGTTTTAGGTGTAGGTCTAGCACATACACTGAGATATCGCTAATCTCACAGGTGTATAGTAGTGGCAAAATTAACCAGACATAGCTGCAGTGCACATGGTTTACTTGGCCAGTCTTGTGTGTGTATGCTGTAGTCTGCATGTGTGTTGTGCATGGGATCAAAAATATGATGTTGTATGTTTACTGCAGTTGCGGCACCTCACCTGTATGTGTGTGTGTGTTCATCACCATACATAATAGTGCAGGTAGTAATGTACTTATTTTATCTTCTGCCTCACAGGTGACCATGGGGGTTGAGGTTTGTCCCCCTCACAACCTGATGTCAGTGTCTCATCCAACTCTGATGATGACGGTGGCCATAGTTAGGCACAGGTGGGGTTGGGGGCTGAATTTGTCCCATTGTGTTGACATCCGACTTCCTCCCCCCTTTGCCCCATATACAGTCAGTATGCCCACAAATACCCAGTCCCCTGTGACCACAGATATCGGACAGTTAGAGTGTGGTGGCATCGAACAGGAGAGTGTGGCGACAAAGGAGGACTGCTGCCCATCCACCATCTGTCACAGGTGTCACATCATGAGTCACCCGATGCATGTTTCAGTCCATCATGGAGGCACAGGCACATTCTGAATGCAACACCAAATGGATGCCCAGGATCATGAATGCATCACTGTCTGACATCCCTCACTCCCTCCATCACATTGGTTATGCCATGCATCATTAGACAGTGGACAGACAGTGGGGTGAGACATTGTCAGTCCTTAACCACACATTATCTATGCTAGAACATGTGGTAGAAGCAGGGCATCGAATACATGGCCATAGGTCAGCAACATCTGCTGAGAATCCACATGGCCATGCACACTCACGCTGCTGTAGTGGCAGTACCTCCAGCAATACAGAAAGGAGGGTGTTGTCCACACCACGATGTGGCAGGCCATGGGCATGTGGTCCTGGGTGGTCCTGTGAGGGACACGGACCTAGCAGAAACCAATCACCATCAGTCACTAGTACCGCATCTGACGCTGGGCATGGTGGTGCCAGTGCCACTCAGTTCCCATGTTCATGGACAGAGATGGTAAACTGTCCATTCAGTCCATGGCTGTCCAACATACACATGTGTAGGGCTAGCACATGGCTTGACTATGTGCATGCACACACTCATACACCACTGTCACCTGCAGGTCACCAACAGACACACATGGCACTTCTGTATTGCCGAGCTGAACAGCATCCCTTCCTGACTCACACACATGATGTCAACCATTTGGCACAGCCTAGGCCTTTGACACCCCCAAGACACAACCTGTTCATGTGATGATACCTGTGCCACATCCTGCCATCCATACCATCAATGCAGGTTCATGCAAATATGTGTCTGATGCACAGGGTGTCTGTAGTACAGTACATGGCATGTTGTAGTGCGGTTGTCTTATGCCATGACAGGTGCTGTATGCCGGGGTGCATCATGAGTACATGTCAAAGTGTTTGTACCATTGTTGCATGATGTTAGATTGGTGGTGTTGTTGCAGACTGACAGGTGTCTCTCAGAACAATGTATGCTTCTGTCACAGAGGTCTGAGTGGCAATGCTGTGGAAACTTGCTGGCAGTACAGCAGCTCAGGATGGCATTGTTACAAAGTGGAAATATGACATCAGCAAGGAACAGATGTATAGGTGCATGGTTACCTAGGTGCACATGTGTAGAACAGTGTGTCAGGGGCAATGGGGGCAGACAGCATAATCCTGCATGCATACTCTGTGACAATGCATCCTACCTTTGCTATGTGTCACCTGGGTGTGCCATACCTACAAATGTAGGTGGTGGCATATAGCATTTATGCTTGTTTAGATGTGGGCTATTTAGGACTAGCAGCTACTCACAGGGCCTTAAAATGTATAACAAATGCATACACATAGGCAAGACAGATACAATGCTGCACATGGGTATAGTTACATCTCACACAGAGTTGTCCTTTATGAAATTAGAACCCCTACCTATCTAGTAGTATATACTACAGTACTACATACTTATTGCATGTTCTACAAGTGTTTGCCAGTGCTGTTAAGATGGATGACAGCAGCCCCTATAATGTAGGACAATGAGGGGGTTGACAGGGCATGAAAATGTATAATCATTGCACACAGATAGGAGAGACAGACACACTGCTTCAAGGGGTAGACTTACACACACACACACACACACACACACACACACACACACACACACACACACACACACACACACACTTGCCCTTTTTGAGATTAGAATGCCTACCTATCTAGCAATTTATACTATTGTACTGTGTATTTATCACACATGCCATGGGTCTTATGCATTCTGACACTGTCTGCCACTGCTAAGGTGGATGACCTCAACAGCTGTTGACAGGGAGGCCACTGTTGTGGAAGACGCTAGTCAGAGGACCATAAAATGCTTGACAATGGCACAGACATAGGCCTGATAGGGATGTCTGTATTGGTGTATGGGAAATATGTACATACACACACACACACACACACACACACACACACACACACACACACACACACACACACACACACACACACAGGGGTGATGTGAGATTAGAACCCCTGCTTACCTACTAGTATACACTATAGCTCACAATACTACCGGCATGCACCACCTGTTACAATTGGTGTACAAGTGGCTGCAGCACTACATCACTGTACACCTTTATGTGGCTTTGACTCTCTCTCTCTCTCTCTCTCTCTATATATATATATATATATGCACACACACATACATATACATATATAGAAACATATACATATATATAATATATATATATATATATGTGTGTGTGTGTGTGTGTGTGTGTGTGTGTGTGTGTGTGTGTGTGTGTGTGTGTGTGTGATATATTCACATCTGAATTATTTAGGCATATGAGCCATCAGACAGTGACTTTCAGGACTTACAAGGTGACTCCAGGGCAGACCTACCTGTACTCCAGTCCAGGATTTTGTGTGCTACAGCCAGTTAACTGCTGCACCAGATTCAACAGTCCAGCACATTCCTGATATTATTTCCAAGGGATTCCCTGGCTGTGTGCTGCACACAATAACAGAGTCATAGTTAGGGTGTGTACAGGTTGTAATTGACTGTACAGGGTTTTGCATCATATGTCTGGTATGTTTTACATAGCATTGTTATTTTCTGGTACACCAGTGGCAAATTATTAAAGCTTGATGTTAGGAACTGATGACAGTTGATTTACTGACTCCATCCACAGCACATAACCCATGCTACTGTTATTCTCTGCATTGCCTACATTTGTGTGGCCACTAGTTGATCCTTCTCCTTATATGTGGGCCTTTGTCCCACTCCTGTTCATGGCTTTGTCCATATTTTCTGATCTATGTAGTTGTAGGTATGATGTGACTGGGGTACATGCTGTAACACCTCACACAGGTTTAAAGACTTCTCACCTCTGACTGTATATGTTTCATAGGATGTCCATCATTCTGCCCTATATGTCTGCTCTGCTCCTCAGGCAGTTGTGCTGTTTTGGTAATATACAACTACATGGTACCCACTGACTTGTTGTAGGTACTGACAAAGTTACATGATGGCCTGTACATCCTGCTGCCACTATGATTTGTTACAACCTGCTATACTAGCCACCTTCTAGGTTACTCAGTGCATGTGTAATGTCCATAGCTGTGATCCCTTGTCACGCTATTCTCTCTGGCACTGTTCATCTTTCATGCAGTAACAAATAGTGACACATTTTATAAGTCTGTGGGACTCCTACCATAGGACTACCTCACATGCAAAATTGTAGGTGCAGCCAGCTTCGAACCATGAACACCATCTACCTTGTTCATGTACATAGCCCACTAAGCCACAACAGCCACCAAAAAGTGAAGTTTAATTCCTGAAACTATCAACAGCAGACAGACATAACTTTGACCCCTGCATATTGAGGAAATAGGACATGTCACCTGGTTATTTGGGAAAGCCCTGGGACTGTGTGGTCTGCTGCTATAACCTTGCTAACATACTGTTACTCAGTTGTATGGGAACATGGCTGTGTTTGGGGTAGGGGATTCTAGAATTGACAGTCATGTGTCTGTCCTATAGCCTCACTGTTTGGCATTTCCCTTGCATAGTGCAGTGGGTTTTGCTGTTTTGTGGCTTACTGCATATTATGGGGCAGCCAGTATTGGACAGAGAGTACATGTTGTCCCACATAGCTGTTACTTCTTTGCAGGTAGCTCAGTAACTCACTCTATTCCCTTGCGCACATGCAGCAGGTCCACACATATGCTACCATAGTCTAGTACCCCATACATTTGTTGTAAAGAAGAGTGACTTACCTTGTGCTTACAGCAGTTGAGATAGTGCTTCAAGGCTGACTCTGTCAGATGCATACAGTATGCAGCCAATACATGGTAAGGTACAGGCTGTGTGGTATGGGTGGCATCAGAAGGAGGTGTCAGTCCCTAAGACCCTAGGTTGTTAGTGCATGTGCTATGTGTTGCCTCTTTGCCATGGCCAGGGCATACTAGGCATGCCTATGTCTGCCTAGAGGGACATGCTTCGGGGGTTCCTCCTCCGAATCCCCCATTGGCTGTGGGGATCTTGGCACTGATGGGGGGGCTATGTGTCCCTTTCCTGTAGTGTTACTGCCACAGCTGTTCCTGCAGGATCATATTGTGTATCAAAGCATGTACTGTGAACATCTGTGCACATGTGGCTGTACTTCAGGGCTCCACCAGATATATCGTAGCAGTGGAACCATGACTTGAGCAGCCCAAGCACATGCTCTATAATTTTCATAATTTGTGTGTGTGCCTCATTATGGCATTCTTCGGTAGGTGTGTGTGCATTTCTGATGGGTGTCATGATCCACGGTTCCAGTGCATAGCCAGCATCCCCCAGTAGATGGCTGTATGGAGTTCCCCCCTGGCAAATGTCTGGTACAGCTGTGCTGCATGCCACATATGGGAGTCATGATAACTGCCAGGGCTGCCATCACACACACTCATGATAATGGCCTGGGCACTGCGCATGACCTGGCAGTTGGAGTGATATCCCTTGTGGTTGACATAGACTTTACCCTCCTCACTAGACTACTTTGATGTGCACATGAGTGCTGCCTATGGCACCCAGTACCTCAGGGTAGTGTGCTACATGATGGAAGAGACACATACTGCTGGCCCTCTCCTCAGAGGTGTGGGGAAAATAAATGTGCTCATTGGCATGTGTTTGCATGGCAGCCAGAAAATGGTGGAGTACCCTGGATGCTGATGCATGTGAGAACCTTGTCGTGTCCACAGTCATGTGGTGAAAAGTACCTGTATCTAATATTCTAAGGGCTTACACATACCTTTGTTTCCACTGGGATGGGTTCCCCTCTGTTGGCTCTGGGTCTGAGTTGAGGGCAGCAGAACTCAGTGAGTTTTTGTAGCATGTCCCTGTCCACTCTGTAGTGCTCTACAATCTCCAGCTTATGTAGCCCCTGGAAGGTTACCCTAGGCCTGAACACTCTTCTTCTTCTCAGTCTAAGCCTATTGTCAACAACAGCATCAGCACTGCTCTCAGCCTCTAGCACATACAAATGTAGCAGAGCATCAGCAGTCCCTAGCATTCTGTCAGTTAAAATTCCCGTGTGTGTACTCCAAAATCAGATTGCAGGGTGTATGCATATTTTATAGTGGTGTGCTGCAGATGCAGCCTGTGTGATTGGCTAACTATGATGCATTCCATCAATCATTGAGGGTTTTGAATGGTCCAGTGTCTGTGGAACAGGATTTAACAGTAATTTATACATGATTGGCTTTCCCAGGTTATTACATTTTTTTAAATACCTTCCCTGCTAAGCACTGCAGCTTGGTGCACAAACCCACACCACTAGAATAAACACTGCTTAGCAGCACTAGACACCCCCCCTGCTTAGCTGAGCTGAGTGGTGCGCAAATGGGTGCTGCTGAGCTCCAATCTGCTTAAACATAATGTGACAGACCCCCTTTTGATATTAGCTACCTCTTCTGTGGACACCAACGTGGTTCAGGGGCTACACCAATTTTATTTGCAGACACAGTAGCCCATTTTTGCTATTCAGTAACCTTAGCTCATTTGCATACTGATCTGTGCACACAACTTGTATACTTCACTATTACAGGGCCTGCCTCCTTAGCAACCACTAAAATCTACCATTGTACATAGTGCTTGCAGGGCCCTATAATGCATTATTCTCACATATGTCTTGTTTTTGGATTTTCCAGTTTTTAATATATGTATTTTTTTTTTTGCATAACGGCATGTTTGTGTGCCACTGCGTGGTGTACAAATGTGATATGGCTATTAAAAAAAGTTATTTTTTATTATTTTGCATTCTTTTTTTTTTTTTTTTGCACATACAGGGCATGATTTGCACATATCTGCCCCTAATATGCAGTCCCTGACCTTCTAAATGGGCTTTTACAGCCCCTGTTCAATTTTTGATTTCTTGTACACGGTAATTTCCGTTTACACTTCGGACACCAACACGGGGTCTGCATGACTTCGTATTTGCTTGATGGATCACTCCAGCACCCTAATTTGACCTCATTTGCATTAAATTCACCCCCTTATGAGGTGGTTTGCATTCCATGGACACCTCCATATCTGCATGCTCGTGCATGCTCCTCAGTTCTGTTTATTGGATCTCACGGCTGCTGGTTTCTATGTTAGATCTGTGCCATTCTGTCTACATGGAAAATCACTCTGTGTAGGCTTTATTGGGTTTTGTGATGCATCATAGAGGATTTCTGTCATGGGTATGCCAACATCATGAGCAGAAATAATGGCAGAAAGCAGCCAGCAGTATGACATTTTGATGTTTTGGTAGTAGGGATGCCAGTGTGTTGCACTACTCTTGGGTAATAAAAACAGTATTTGTGATGATCAGGAAGTAAGAAGTACAGCTGCATGACAAGGATTATTCTAAGATTGCAGCACTGTATAAATGGAAATGATTACTGTGGCTGTTCAAGAATTATAGGCAGGGTGAGTTATTCTGGCTCCATGATTACTTTAATGACTCCAAATCATTTCAACTTTCTGTATGTAGCATGTTTATGTGGTATTTAGTCCCTTGATTCGCAAGTTGTATCTAAAGTTAGCTGATCCAAATCACTGGGTGATGACCTCACAGGTGGCAACAGGTCACATAATCCTCTCAACCAATGGCAAGATGTTGAGTCTTGGCTGTGGTCTGACTAGAAACCCCAGCATCAGGGTCAATGGCAGGCATAGCTGCTCCTGTTCCAAAAGAAACTAATTAGTTTTTGACATCTTCAGGTAGCTCTCCCCATTTGTGTGGATTTTCCTGATGTGGGAAATAGGGATTAATGTTGCTCAACCAACACCTTGAATGGCTGTGGTGGCTGCTGTTGTCAGGATGACCAGGAAAAGACCCTTTTGCCTGGGTTGAGGCTAATGCTGCTGGTTAAATGATCAAATAAATATCAAATCACAAAGCTTGATGTCATTTCTGGACAAGAGGTCAGGCTGCTGTTGAGTTGATACTACTTTAGGAATGGATCAGCTGCAGAACAGAAACAAGTCTTTACAATATACAAAAATTGTTTTATCAATATTTTACTATCCCTTGGGAGAAATGAGAGCAATGATATTGAACAGTCATATTCAAGTTTTTTTTTTAACGACCTGTTAAATGACTAGTGAAACAGGTGCTTCTGTCTAACAAGATGCAGCATGGAACACCAAACTTTAGAATGAGTAACATTTTGACAGTGGTAGCATTTTTCTTGCCTGGATATACTTTAACCTACTCTGAAAACATATCTACAATTACTAATGAATAACAGGAAACAAAAATGTTTCCATGATGTATGTAAAGTTTGTGAAACATTACATTAAATGCATACTTGTCACTTATTAATCATATGCTTGATAACTCCAGAAATGTAAGAGACATATCAGTTAGTGTGACAACTTAACACATGAGTATTTTTTTCCTTCTGAGGGAGAGAAAATGATACACTTAAATCAGTTGTGGTCAAAATGAATGGAAGTGGTGCTGCTCGCCCTTCACCTGGATTGCACCATAATACATCTGATGAATGGCAGCAGCAGTCATATAGCCACCTTACCTTTTTTGGAGTCTCCACCATGTTCTTGAAAAGACAGCACATCTTGTAATGATACATGAACATTTTCATTTTGAAGTTGGTGCAAAATGAAACCCAAGAGTTGTAACATGCAACCTGTTTAGTCACAATATCTGCAAGGGAATTCTCTTTTAAAATGTAACAGTCTTGTGGGCGATGCGTTTAATTAGTTCACAAAAAATGTTATTGCAAACACAAACCAAGTAAGAAAACAAAAACAGAGTACCCTAAGTTTTGCTATGTTCTCTTCACGAATTTATTCCAATAAGAAATAAAAACATACCATAAAACAAAGTATCATTGATCAGTAATGTTGTTTTTAAGTCCAAGAGAGTTCTTGTAAACACAAAACCACCGGTAATCCAAAATACTCAGTATTACTGTTTTTTTTAAAAGAACGAGAGCAATCATTTTAATAGCAGGTGTTAGTAAGCTGTAGTGCTGCTTACATTCGAAGTCCAGAGCAATTATTGTAAAAACAAAGCGTCAGTAACCAAAAAAAGTTTAAATCTTAGCTCTTTTATCTCTCTTCTTCAGAGACTTTTTCAAAGGTAGTTTAATCGAGTTTGCTTCCCTGTTTTTATCTCAAGTCCTAAACAGTCACGTAATACAAAAGGCAGTCCCATTTAAAGAGATAAAACACATTCTACATATCCCTTTCTTTCCACCCTAACCAATTCTTGTAAGAGACCTTCTGCTTTCCTAACTTTCCTAGCTAGTTGTTCCAGTGACCAGATTTGCTGATCCCTGGGCTTTGTATTTGGTTCCTGTGTTCCTCCATTTTCTTGTGTGGCCAGAGGGAAGTTTCTTTACTCACCAGTGAGAGTGGGGAGTACTGAGCTGCCTGTTTGTCCTCAGAGGAGTGGTTAGAGACAGCAACTAGTAATTCATTGGCCATTTTGGGTCATTTCCTGTTTTTCCAGCCCCTGCTATAAAGCTTTTAGCGGAGTTGCCACAGGAGCATACAAGAGCAGCGGCGGTTAATCAAGGTTAAACTATTCGGGCTACCTAAAGTCCACTCTTCAAATTTTCGCTTAAAACAACCTTCCTTGAACTGTACTACTGATCTAACCAGCGTATCCTATAACTAAAAAGTTCATCTCTACTTGATTCCCAATTAGACTATTCTCTATCTGTAAAGCCTAGCACTTGCTCCTACAGTACTTTTCACCTTGATATAGCACTTTTATTATAGATAGTACCCCACCAGCCTAAAACCCCTTTCTCGATCACCCACATCCCCCGGAGTCTTTTTTTAAGTTTTTTTGTCTATTCCTTCTAGCATGTCGAGGGATCAGTTGCTAGTGTCCTCTCCTGCTCAGCTGGTGAACCTGGGAATATTGAGGCAATGTTACAATTGCCTCATGTACACAAACAACCCTCTCCTTCTCCCACAAAACACAAATACATGCGAGAGATGCAACTATACAGCCAAACTGGAGGCTGAGCTCTCTCAACATAGGACTGGCAAGACCAGACAGGAGGAGAAGGTAACCACACACACCACATACCCAGTCTCACATAGTACTATCACAAATTCAAATCATACACATAAACACACAAAGACATATACTCGGAGGCTCTGATCAAAAATCTACCAAAACAGCAGAGGCCACCAAAGCAGACACCCAAACAACTACCACCTCAGGACACAACACATGCAACACATAGACCACACAGTCAGTGTGCCAAACAGTCACAGCCCTTAAGGCCAAACACAATGCCAGACACACTCATCATTGGTGACTCCATAGTCAGACACACTGACGTCCCGCTCACCAGATTGAGTAAGGAGAAGGTCACAGTAAGCTGCGTGTCGGGCGCTAGAATCCGCCACATAACGCAAGCACTCAGGTCTCTCAACAGTAGGTACAAGTACGACTCAGTCATTGTCCACGCTGGTGTAAACGACCTGAGACGTACCTCCTTGGACTACATGAAAAGAGACATTGAGGAGCTCTCTGATTATGTAGCCCAGGCAAGTATGACCCTGACCTTGAGCAGTATCCTACCTTCAACAAGAATGATGCCACAATAATGAGATAAGATGATCAGCTTTAATAATTGGCTTAAACTCTGGTGTCATTCAAAGGGGATCCAATGTCTGTCAGCCTGGGATGACATGCTGGACAAGCCACGCTGCTTCACAAGGGACGGCTTGCACCTGTCACCCCTGGGCTTCCGGATATTGGCAAAGGCTCTTGCCACCCCCATAGTGCCTTTTTTAGGCAAGGCTCAAATTCTAAACCTACCACCCTAGAACACAAAAAAGGAAAAAAACTTAGGGTAATGCTGCTCAATGCCAGAAGTCTCAACCTCAAGATGCACGCACTCGAGGCCCTTCTCAGTATGGAGAACATTGATGTCTGTGCTGTGACTGAAACCTGGTTCAAGGCTCCTGAGAGCACCCCAGCACTATCAGGTTTTACCTAATATCATGCGTTCCGGCCCCAAAATCCGGACAACACCAAGAAAGGAGGGGGGGTGTCCATATTCATCAAGGACACCCACACCTCAAGGTTGGTGGTAACGCACGATGCATCGGAGACCATCCAGGTGCAATTAACCATAGGCAAGACTGCTCTGCAATTTGTAGCATGTTACAGGCCCCCCTCTCAAACTCAGGAACCTCACATAGCTTTCCTGAAAACACTGGAAGGGATAAATGTATCTCCAAACACCATCATACTAGGTGACTTCAACTACCCTAATATAGACTGGGATCACTACTCAAGCCCAAACACTCTAGCCCAAAGGTTCCTGGAGTTCATAAACTCAAATGCCATGGAACAACTAGTCACCATCCCCACAAGAGGTGAAAACATACTTGATCTCATCATCATGAACATTGGATCACAATGTTCAACACCGGAAGTATACCCCTCACTGGTGAGATCAAATCATAAACTAATCTCACTGGAGGTCCTCATCCCGCCCCCACCTGAGATAAAAAAGACCACAGTGAAGAACTTCTCAAAAGCCGACTTCACACTTCTAAAGACTAGTGTGGTCTCCTTTAAGGCCCCCGAGCCGGCGGTAAACATTACTCAAGCCGCTGAATCACTTACAAATGCCTTCTACAGGCACCTACAGGACTGCATGGATCAGGCAATCCCAAACAAAACAAAGACTCTTTGTACCAAAGGCAAGCGTCCAGTCTGGTGGACCCCAGCCATAAACAAGCTCTACAACAAAAGGTGGAAGCTACTACAAGAAAGAGCAAAATCCTTAAAAGGTAAGACACCTTTGATCATTATAAGTAAAAAACTAAGAGCTCTCATAAAATCATCCAAGGCAAATTTTGAGAGAAAAATCGCTAAGGACTCAAAAGACAATCATAAGGCCTTCTTTAGCTATGTTAGAAACTTGGGAGGAAACTCCCAGATATGCTCAGAATTAGTTCAAAATGATGTGAAAATTACTGAACCTACAGACATTGCCAACATACTGGCTGACAGGTTCAGTGCAAACTTCTCCCCCCCCTCCCCCCCAAAAGGAGAGATATCTATACTAGAGGATTGTAGCCCCCCAAACATCTCTAACGCCCAGGTGAGAACTGCTCTCTCCAAGGCAAAAAACAAGGCATCCATGGGACCAGATGGTGTCGCCGGCTGTGTGCTCCACGAACTCAATGAGGAATTAAACCTGCAGTTAGGACAGCTGTTTAATCTTAGCCTCACCTCAGGATACATACCCAAGGAGTGGCGCACGGCAACTGTGGTCCCACTTCACAAAGGCGGTGCCTCCACCGACCCTGGAAATTACCGTCCCATCAGCTTGACAAGCCTGATCTGCAAAGCCATGGAGAGGATCATAATGGAACTCATAAATAAAGACATAGGGAACTTGCAGACTTTGGATCCAACCCAGTTTGGCTTTGTCAAAGGCAGATCATGCCTTTTAAACTTGGTTGACTTTTTTGAAACAGTCACCAAAGCCATTAATGAGGGAAAGACAGTCCATACAGCCTACCTCGACCTGGCAAAGGCTTTCGACACAATACCCCACTCAGGTATCATTGAAAAACTCATCAGCTTAAATGTAAACCCATACATCACAAGATGGGTTGCAAACTGGCTAAGTGACAGAACCCACAGGGTCAGAGTTGCTGGCGCCATGTCAGACTCAAAGCCTGTCACAAGTGGTGTCCCACAGGGCTCAGTCCTGGGCCCACTCTTGTTCGGCATCTACTTTTCTGAAGTACAAGCAAACACAGGAGGGTTATGGCTGACAAAGTTTGCAGATGACTGCAAACTGGGCCATAGTCGAAAACACATCTGACACAGATATCCTTCAGAAGGGTCTCACAGAAACGGATAACTGGTGCCAGAGCCATGGCCTAAAGTTAAACGCCAAGAAATGCATAGTCATACCCTTCGGGAAAAACAAGGTTACCCCTAGCTACCATATAGGTGGCAATCCACTGAGCACAGAAGAAGTTATCAGGGATCTGGGGACCCAGGTTGACAGTAACCTTTCATTTGACACTCACGTTGCTAAAGTAGTTAGGAAGACCTTCTACATTGCCCACCTGATCATGAAGGGATTCACATCTAGATCAAGGGAGGTCATCGTCCCCCTGTACTCATCACTCATCAGACCAATGATTGAGTACAATGCCCCATTCGGAATGTATCTGACCCGACACCTGCAGCAGCTGGAAAGGCCCCAAAAGTTCCTCACCAAAAGGATAAAGGGTCTCAAAAACATGTCTTATGTTGCCTGACTGAAAGAACTCCAGCTCTATTCAGTCGCTTACCGCTTGCTCAGAGGTGACCTGTGCCTGACATACAAGGCCATGTCAAACCCAGAATTGATGAACATGCTTCACCTCAAAAAATCTAGATCCCTCAGAATTACAAGGGCGGGAGACTTAAACCTTGACACGGTTATTAATAGGACATGCTGGAGGGACAGATTCACCACCCAGAGACTCCCTATGCTGTGGAACAAAATCCCGGTACATGTGAGGCAGAGCACCTCGCTGGCCTTGTTCAAGAGAAATCCTGACCAATGGATGGGAGATCGCAGATAGACCCCAGGGATTACCTTAGTGTCACTACTTGACAGAGGCACAGCAAAATAATGGGCATAGTATCCTTCAAACTAAAGGGGTGGCGAAAGCCACAAAACTCTGGGCTAGGCTTATAAATGCCCTTGGGCAGATAGCCTAGTATGAACCTATGAACCTATGAACCTATGAAACTACCTTAATATCAATCCATATACAAACCAGATAGTCTAAAAATATATATATATTGAAGTTTGTGACAAATATACTCTCTATGAGGTGTTAATTATGTTATGTAAAAGTATTTAAGGTTGTAATTTTCCTTAAAGTTTCCATTCTCATAAATGTTCAAATCTGTGTTCTTTTTTATTTATTTATTTATTTATTTATTTATTTATTTATTTATTTTTATTTTTTATTGTCATTTTTTTGTGTGTGCTTTTTTATATATTCTAATACTCCTTTCTCCTTTCCAAGGCTTTTAATCTTAACACACACATTATTGAACACAGGTCATTTAAACCAGGCCAGCTCCCAGCATTCAAGGACAGATGATGTTGGAGTTCTGCTTTTTCCAATCTAATACTCCAAGGTCCACCTCTTTTTTGTTGGTTAACCTGCTCTAAAACCACAAATTTAAATTTGTGGTCCAGATGCTCTTGAATATGTTTATACAATGCATTAGTTGTCCTTTCTTTTCTAATGTCATATGCGTGGTCATATATTTTCTCTTTTAGGGTATGCTCAGTTTTCCCAACATAAAAGGTGGGGCAGTCCTGACATACAGCTACCTATACCACTCCCTTTGTAGAACAATCAAACCTACCCCTCATCTTTATATGTCTCCTCTTATCTTAATCTGTTGGGTTTCCTGAACATATTTACAGTAAGCATACTGCGCACATTTTCTCATCATGTTAATAGTTTGTTTTATTTCTCTAGGCCCCTCCAATAGTTGTTTCATGGTTACCCCCTTACGGTACACTATGGTCAGTTTTACACTAAAATATTCTTACAGGTTTCTTCTTCCATAATAATAGACCAGTTCTTTTGTAATATTCTTCCTATATAATATCTCTCTATAGTGAAAGTTCTTACAAATGCATGTTTAAATCTGTTTTCTTTGTTACTGTTACTTGTCTTTTCAATAACTGATCCATCCTCCTCTTGTATTGGTGTTAAATGCAATATAGGTTTAAAATGCCCCCCTATTTCGTTTGTCCACTACTTCTTTATATAAGTTATCTGCCAAATTGTGTGGGTAACCTCTTTTTTTCAAACATCCCTCTTAATATTTCACCTTTTTCTAAAAAAATGTTTTTCCTTTAAGACCATCCTAGCTGCTCTTACAAATTGGCCTTTAACCACTGCTTACTTATGGGTTATGGGATGGTGACTAGTGTGGAGTAAGAGAGAGTTTGAATATGTGGGCTTCCTGTAATTACGTGCCACATATGTCTTATTATTTATATCGTCCTCCAACAGAACATCCAAGTATGGTATGCTCTCTTCTGCCACCTGTGATGTAAATTTAAAAAAATCAGTGGTTCTGTTCAAAAGGACTTCCATGGTGGTGCAGCGGTAGAGTTGTTGCCTCACAGCAAGAGGTTATCCCATTCGATTCTCGGCTGGAGTGCGGGGAGTGCCTTCTGTGTGGAGTCTGCATGTCCTCCCCGCAGTTGGGTGGGCATTTGAAAGACATGCGTAAATGGGTGTGCCTTCATTGAAGGTTGAACATCAAGCTGGCACCTCGGCGTTCGTGAAAATCTACTGCCAATCATTAGCGGACCGGAGTTCAGCTTTGGCGACCCCTAACCGGGAAAAGCCAAAAGACAACAACAGTGGTTCTGTTCAAAAAAATCAATGAAAATGGGAATATTTTCTTTACTATCCTTCCATATAAAGAACAAGTCATTCAGGAATCTTACATAAAGTCTTAGGGAGTCTTTAAAGGGTCCATTCTTTACATATTTTTTTCCCATTTTCCATTACTATATTTGTAAATAATGACCCTATCGGTGAACCCATAGCTACTCCATTTATTTGCACAGAAAAAACACCTTCAAAATAAATATAGTTATTTTTAGTACAATATTAATCAGTAGTTCATAAACATTGATGTTTCTCTGCTCTATACCTTTTCATGCGAGAAACTCACAAAACCAGGTTACCCCCAGTTCATGGGGTATCACAGTATAGAGGTCTTTCACATCCACTGTTATTAATATGTAATTTTCATTAAAATCTATCTCCCCTATCCTTTCTAAAAAGTTCCACGAGTCTTTGCAAATTTGTGTTTCAGGTTTAGAGTACAAAAACATAGCAAAACCCACTGTAATAGATCTTTTACCATCCACTATTGGACACATTGAGTGATTGTCCAAACCTTTATGGATTTTTGGTATACCAAAAAGTGTTGGTACAGTGGGGTATAGGATATTCAAGTAGTCATATTCTTCTAATGTGACTGACCCTTCCATAAATAGATCTTTTAGCTCTAAGTATATCCTACGACTTGCCCCATTTAATAGGATTAAGGACAGTGGTTCATAAAATACCTGTTACAGAATAATTTTCATTCTCACAATGTAATCTGATTTTTCCATTATCACCACCCCTCCCCCCTTGTCCGGTTTCATTATTCTTATATCCAAAGTTCTTAGCTCTTCTAAACAGTCCCTTTCTGTTCTATTTAAGTTGTTTTTATTTTTGTTATTACCCTTGTCTAAGTTGTTACCCAAAGTTTCTCTTATATCCAACTCACATATTTTTTCATAAAGTTGTAAAATGGGGTAAAGGGGTGAGTTAAATGTACTTGCTGTATGTAAAGTTGGAGTCATTGAATTAACATTGTAAAACAGTGCAAAATTCAGTTTTCTCACATATTAAGTCAAGACATTAGATAAGTTAGTTGTCAAAGAGGTGACAAATGTCATCCCTTTAGCTAATATGTTTGCCATCTCACGGTCAAATATAAGTTCAGAAAAATGTTATAATATAAAGTCACCTTGTGTGTTAGTTATTATCCTCATGGTGGAGAGTCAATTGGTAAGTCCAATCTCGTCCTCATTCAGGTCTTCCATCAGGGATTCCACACCTACAGATCCTTCTTCAGCAAGCCCTAGGGGGATGGTAGTCACCCATCCATTGTTCTCTGGTTCCACTGGTTCCTCCTCGATGGCTGGAACTGGTTCTGTTGTTGTTAGCTCCTTGTGTTTGAGCGGTTCCTATTGTTCCTCTCCCTTATTCTCTCGGAACATCTTAGTGGTGGAAAATTTTGGTCATAGTTCTGAAAAGGGGGTAGGTTTTGATTGTAATTCTGGAACCCATTTTCATTCTGGTTGTTCTAGTTTAAAGGGATGTTGTTTGAGTTGTTAACAATCAATGCTCCCACTCCCTACCTGGAAATGGGTTGTTTTTTGTGACCAGTTGTTTATTACCCCATGTTTGTGAAGGTGGTGGATCAGGGTATGCTTTCCCATTGCCATAAGCAATTTTGTCTCTTTCTATTTCTGCCATTTGTTTGTTCTTTAGCTGTATCATCTGCCCATCAATACTCAAAAAAATCATTGTGTGTACAAATTTGTATCTCCCATAGTTACTGTGGGTAGTTATCTCATGATCCAGATCACTGGCCTGTGCAATACGCTGCTCTATTAGCCTGGTATTGTGTTTAATTAAAATTTCCATATATTCACATCCTTGTCTGTTAAAAAGACATATCAGCACTTTGTGCAATGTTAATGTCTTCCTCCAGTCCCATGGGGTATTTACAAGATCTTAACCTCTTTGGGACTAAGTTCATATGCACACATTCCACAAAATATTCATTCTCCAGTTGCATCTTTTTTATTTTCAAAAGTTTATAATCAGGTTCATCTAATTTACTCTTTAAATCCAAGTTCTTGTTTATATGTGGATTATAAAACACATGCTTATTTTCTAACCATTCATTTAATTTAGGAACATTCCCAGTTTCAAATCCATTGTTCACTGTGCCATTTAACATAATGGAGCTGTCCCTTGATGTCCGTGCTTCACCTTGATAGTTCCTGATATCACCGTCTTCTATGTTTTTTGTAGTCACCCCCTGCTGAATTTGGTGGACACCATTCAGGTTATTTAACTGGCTTACAACCGTTTCTTTTCTCTTTGCCAGTTGTTCTACCATGTTAGTCAGGTTACTGACTGCTTCTTGTGTTTCCTTAACAAAATCATTATTAATCCAAGTAAGAATCTGTGAACATTGGTTGTGAATCCAGCTGCTCAATGGCACTCATAACGTACAGTTCCAAACCACCACATAGTTTACATAAAAACATTACTGCAAACACAAACCAAGTAAAAAAACAAAAACAGAGTGCCCTAAGTTTTGCTATGTTCTCTTCAATTTATTCCAATAAGAAATAAAAAAGTACTATAAAACAAAACTCCATTGTTCAGTAACATTGTTTTTAAGTCCAAGAGAGTTCTTTTAAACACAAAACCACCAGAAATCCAGAAGAGTCAGTATTATTGTTTTTTCTTTAAAAACAACCAGAGCAATTCTTTTAAAAGCAGGCATTAGTAAGATGTGGTGCTGTTAAAGTTCAAAGTCCAGAGCAATTCTTGTAAAAACAAAGCATCAGTAACCAAAAAAAGTTTAAATCCTAGCACTTTCATCTCTCTGCTTCAAAGACTTTTTTAGAGAGTTTAATACAGTTTGCTCGTGCTTTGGGTATCATGTGGCTGCCATTTTGAATGTTTTCACCATACATTCTTCTCTGTGGCTTTTTTGCCTATTAACGGCCGTTTATTTTGCAACTACCTTTGGTTTTGTCCACATTTATAAGACTATCTGGAACATCTTGTATGTCTTTGGCTTAAGGCTGACATTGGGCTTATTATAAACGAACGGGATATCGGCGCTGCAGCTGTTTTGGATATATACATGGATTCTTTGAGCTTTTTTCATCATAAAAGGTACTTTTTTCCCCACTATATGGCATTTTTTATATGCCTTTGGTATTGGTGGAGTTAGCACGATTGAATTAAATGACTTTGTGTTGGTCCATGAGTGCAATATAGAGTTCGGGATACTGGTTGTTTGTGTTTTGGACTACATTTATCGTAATAACACAGACCAGGTTTTTCTGGTGTGTTCAGCTTTTGGTTTCTAACTGTAGATTACAGGCTACGGACAACAAGGTCGTTCTACATTACGATTTGGGATTTCGACGTTTTTGTAGCTTGGACATTATGTGCTGACTGTATTTCAACATATATATATTTTTTATTTGGTTTTAATTTTTGACATTACATTTTGGCATTCTGGTTTCGGTATATGGCAATCTATGTGGTTCTTATGCCACTGTGTCATTGGTTAGTTTAGTGCGACATACAGGTAGGATATTTCATCACCCTATTTGGCTAAATATCTTGTTTGGGATTATATCTGTTATTGTTTTGGATCATAATCACTGTATCAGGATACAATATATTAGGATACATCCTGGGGTTCTGATATTCACATATTTCATCAGGTATTTTATATATACCATGTATATTGTGATTTCACTCTGTTTTTTGTATTGACTTTTTTTTGTTTTACAATTTGTTTTTGCTAGCATTGTTATTCTGATGTTTGTTTCTACTTTTGGATTATACAATTGGCCTTATCATCCTATTTAGGGTACCTTATGTATGTTTGTTACTATCGTACAAGTAATTGTTTGATTGCCATCCATTGGACAGCACTACAATAGCTGTTGGAGACAACAACGTTTGGGTTATTTTTGTCTCATATTTGGATATCAATCTTTTTTTCACAGGAATACATTGGGTCCCCCCTTCCGTACATCTAGTTGGATTGATTTCTGCAGTCTTGGCCTCATATGTATCTATTATTTCATACATATTGTTATCATAGGTGTTCCATGCAAGGACTAAGTCTCAGCCCCATCGCCACCTCTAAATCAGCCCAAGGTTTATAAATACTGTTAACAAAGTATTTAAATGCAATTACTGTTGACGAGCCATTTATAGGGTTCAAACACAGCAGCCACCAACAATAACTATAATATTACCTTCAACCTGGCACTATTTCTCTCCAAAATTGTATTAAGCAGAGCCTAAAATAGTCCAGGCTTGAAAACTCCCACATTAAGAAACAGGACTGCCCCCTGTACACTATCACCATGCCCAAGCCAATAGGGATAATTATCCTACTTATCCCACCACTCATCTTATTACCCTATCTCTTAACTAGTTATGAACACCTGTCCTTATCAGGCTTCAACTATCCAAGTTATCACACAAGTTCCCCCTCCCCACCACCTTTAGATGAATTCTTCCCCCATCATACAACCCCCAAAACAACAAAACTCAATGATCCCTACCTAAAAAAGCAACACCATATAACTACCAAAACAAAACACGGTCTAAAATTATTAACCAAAGTCCTAAAATTAATAGCATACCTAAGGAAAAACATCACCATAGATGGAGACATCCATCCCAACCCAGGCCCTACCAGATCAACAGAGACCACGCAACATCCAATCTCCCTTAGACCGGCTAACTCTCTACTCATCTGTCACTTAAACATAAGAAGTCTGAACAACAAGGTTCACAACTTACATGCCATGCTTGCAACCTACCTACCTGACATCATGTGTCTAACCGAAACATGGCTTAAACCATCAACCAAAGACAATCAGATAATGTCACCTGGGTTCAACATACTCAGAGCTGACCGCTTAAAAAAAAGAGGAGGTGGGATAGCTGTCCTTTATAAAAATGCGCTAAACATCCTAACTAACCCCAAACAACCACCGCAGGTTGCTAATGCTGAAATATTAGCTCTAAAAATACAACTAAATAAACTAAAAAGCATAAACCTAATAGTTACCTATATACCCCCAGGGAACAATATCGAAACTTTAGAAGCCATCTTAAACTGGATAGATAACAACTATCCACAAGAAACAATAGTCCTGGGAGATGTTAACATTGATTGGAACCAATGCTCTGCACAGTCCAATCCTACTTCCTTAAATCTCCATGGTTTCTCTCAGATTATTGCCACTACCACCAGACTAGGTAATAATAAACAAAAAGAAAGCATACTTAACTGGATGTTCGTCAAGGAGCACCCCCAAAAATATACCCCTGGGACTCTCCCCAATGATCTTAGTGATCATATGCTTACTTACATTATGAAAGATAATACACCCAATGCTAGCATGCCAGTCTATAGAACAGTCAGAAACAAAAAAAAATTTGATCCTCTAAAATTTAACATGGAACTTAAATACTGTAACTGGTCAACATTGAAATCCCTTCCCCTAGATGAGGCAGTTTCACATTTTAATGAAACATTCCTTACCCTACTTGACTCTCATGCTCCCAAAAGGGTATCTAGAATCAAAACTCACATAGCACCCTGGCTAACCACAGAAACCAAAACCAAAATAATTAATAGGGACAAAGCATGGAACAAATGGCGTACTACCAAGTTACCACTAGACCGGTCATCTTCCAGCAAATGAGAAATGAAACTAAAAGGCCACCACCCAAGATAAGAAAAACTACTTTCACCACCTACAAAACAAAACCAAAAGAACCCTCAAAAATTCTGGGCAGGATTGAACAAACTTCTCCAACCAGGAAAATCCACCACTCCTACCCCAGAAACTCTATCTGACAAGAACCAAGAAGAAGTAGCTAACAACTTTAATACTTTCTTTACCGAAACAATTCAGCTACTAGCTAACCAGCTACCTGCTCCCTCTACCACACCTAACAATATGACACCCAGCTCTCCACTATCCTTTAACCTCCAACCCATATCCACTGCCTTCATCCGATCCTGCTTGAAAAAACTAAAGCCAACTACCCTCTCAGCTGATCTTCTACCTGCAGAATACCTGCAAATTGCTGCTGATGTCATAGCATACCCCATTTCTATATTAATTAACAGAACCATTACTGAGTCCACTATCCCAGCAATCTGGAAAATATCTTATGTCATACCTCTTCATAAAGGAGGAACATCCACCGAACTCTCTAACGATAGACCAATTGCCATACTATCACCACTTGCCAAAATTATGGAAAAGTGTGTGCATAACCAACTCATGTCCTATCTCACCCAAAACAAGCTACTAACTGACTGTCAGCATGGATTTAGACCCCACCATAGCACGACCACTGCCCTCCTCTCTTTCACCGAGAAAATTAACCATAACCGGAATAACAAAAATATCTCCTCAGCCCTCTTTCTAGACATGTCAAAAGCTTTCGACATGGTAAACCACCAGTTACTTCTCAAAACCTTAGTTACCTTACATCTAGACACCCAAGTCCTAAACTGGTTTCAGGCCTACCTCGTAGGCAGAAAACAGGCAGTTATGTGGCAGAACAAACTCTCCTGCCTATTACCGAACAGTATAGGCGTACCTCAAGGGTCCATCTTAGGACCTCTTCTGTTCTCAATATTCATAAATGATCTCCATTCAGTTATCCCCGAAGCCACCTGCATCCAATATGCAGATGACTCAACTCTCATCTGTTCTAATCCTATCCTTGACAACCTTCTAATAACTACCCAACACTGCTTTACCAAAGTTGAAAATTGGCTAACTGACCATCAACTCATCTTAAACCCAAAAACCCAACTTCTTCTTTTCCACCCAACCAACCCAACACCTTTCACACACTTTACCATTCAATCCAACAATGGTACCATTATTTCTCCTACTACCAGTGCCAAACTATTAGGAGTAATCATCGACAATAAACTACGATTTGACACCCACATTATCCAAACTATTAAAATGGTTAACAAAAAACTAGGGTCTTTATATAGGTTAAAAACCTTCCTAACTCCAGCCGCTAGACTAGCTACTGCCCGCTCGCACCTCTTATCCACCCTACTTTACGCCTCCCCAATCCTTACAAACCTCAACAAGTCTGACCTCAATCGTCTCTCCACTTCTTATAACAACATTGCTAGATTCATCACTGCCCTACCCTATAGAACACACCACTGCATTAACCTGAAAAAACTTGACTGGCCAGAATTCCCTAATCTTCTACTTGAATACCAACTTATAGAAGCCTTTAAAATCCTGATACATCCAGATAACACCCCTGCACTAAAGAACATCCTAACCCCTTACTCAAACCTAAGTTCTCTTCGCTCATCTAACAAACTCTTAATACAAACTTGCAAGTCCCATAACCTGGGCGGTGATTCACTATACTCCAATATTATTGGTAAGGTATGGAATTCTCTTCCAAATAAGCTAACGTCCTTACCATCACTAGCTCTATTCAAAAAAGAACTAAAAATCCACTATAAATCACATTGGCTCTGCCCATGCACAAACCCTGACTAACTTTCCCATGAGCAATTCTTACAAGTAGGTAATTTTTGTATTATTCAACTAAGTGTGAATTAACCAGAATGTAATGAAATGTAATCAATTGTACCTTCTATTGTAACTATCTTCTCTCTCTTAATACAATGTAATATGTCTTTATGTCTTTTGTAACAATATATCACTGTTTAACCCTGTTGGAGCTTTTCTCCCCGGGACTCCGCTGAAAATGGACATGTATCCAGTCGGACTATCCCGGTCAACAAATGTAAAATAAAATAAATAAAATAAAATTTTTATCTCAAGTCCTAAACAGTCATGTGATACAAAAGGCAGGCCTTTTGTATATATCCCTTTCATTCCACCCTAGACAATTATTGTAATAAACCTTTAATAAAACCACCTTAATATCAATCCATATTCAAACCATATAACCTAATAATATATATATATATATATATATATATATATATATATATATATATATATTTTTTTTTTTACTTTGTGATAAATATACACACACACACACACACACACACACACACACACACACACACACACATATATATATATACACTCTATGAGGTCTTAAATTATGTTATGGAAAAGTATTTAAGGTTGTCATTTTCCATAAAGTTTCCATTCTCCTAAATGTTCAAATCTGTGTTCTTTTTTTTATTTTTTTTATTTTTTTTATTCTTGTCATTTTTTGTATGTGTTTTTTTTTTAGATATTCTAATAGTTTCACAGGTTCATAGGTTGGTACTAGGCTATTGGCCCTAGGGCCTATACAAGCCTAGCCATAACAGTTCCCTGGATATTTCTTCCCACAATACTTACTTTCCTGGACCCCTGTCTTGCAGGATGATGGGCATGATCCCCAGGGTGAATTTCCTATCTCCCATCCAATTGTCAAGGTTCCTTTTGAAGAGGGCCAATGAAGTACTCTGCTTGACATGTATGGGCTGTCTGTTCCAGATTCTGGGAAGTTTCTGGGTCAAGAACCTATCCCTCCAGCATGTTTTGTTCATTGTGATGATAAGGTTTAAATCCCTGGATCATGTGGCTCTGAGGGACTGGGATTTCTTTAAGTGCAGCATGTCCAACAGCTCTGGATTTGACATGGCCTTGTATGTTAAGCAGAGATTGCCTCTGAGCAGACGATATGCGACAGAGTATAGCTGGAGGTTTATAGACAGTCAGCATAGAGCATCTGCTTTTGACCTGTGATTCCATTAGTGAGTTATTTCTGCGGCCTTTCCAGTTGTTGCAGATGTATTGAGAAGTATATACCAAACAGGGCATTGTATTCTATAATGGGTCTAATGAGGGATGAGTACAGTGGGACAATGACCTCCTTTTTTCTGGATGTAAAGCCCTTAGTGATGAGGTGTGCCACATAGAGGGATTTCCTGACTGTTGTGGTGATGTGGTTATCGAAGGTGAGACCACTGTCCACCTGTGTTCCTAAGTCTCTTATCACACTTTTGGTGTTTAGCGTATGGCCACCTATGTGGTAATTCATGGGTACATGTTTTTTTCCAAACCGGATTACTATACATTTCTTGGCAATGAACTTGAGCCCATGGCTCTAGCACCAAACATTTATTTCTGTAAGGCCCTTTTTTAGAATATCCACATCATTTGGGGATTCAATAATGGTTCCCAGTTTGCAGTCATCTGCTAACTTTGTTAGCCAGAGTCCCTTAGTGTTGACCTGTACTTCAGAAAAATAGATGCCAAACAAGAGCAGTCCCAGGACCGAACCCTGAGGTACTCCACTTGTCACTTGTCTGGAGCTGGATTTGGAGTCGACTACTTTTACAGTGTGGGTTCTGTCAGGAAGCCAGTTGGCAATCCATCGAGTGACATAGGGATTAATGCTCAGCTTAGTAAGTTTATCTATGATTCCAGAGTGGGGGATGATGTCAAAGGCCTTGACGAGGTCCAGATTGGCTGTGTGGACCACCTTACTGTCATACACACCTCTGGAGACTAATTTGAAGAAGTCAATCAGGTTCAGGAGACATGATTGGGCCTTCACGAATCCAAACTAGGTGGGGTCCAGTGTTTGAAGGTTGCCAATGTCTTTGTTTGTAAGTTCCATGATAATACATTCAATGGCCTTGCAGATAAGGCTCATCAGACTGATGGGGTGGTAGTTCCCAGGATCCAAGGTGGATCCCCCCTTGTGGAGTAGGATAATTGTAGCTGTACACCACTCAGTGGGCACAAAGCCTGCGGTGAGGCTATGATTAAACATGACACTTAGGTGAGATGCCAGTTCATTTTGTAGTTCATGTAGTACACAGCCCGGGATGTCGTATGCCTTTCACCTTTCCAAAGCTTTTAATCTTTACACACACATTATTGAACACAGGTCATTTAAACCAGGCCAGCTACCAGCATTCAAGGACAGTTGCCATTGGAGTTCTGCTTTTTTCCATTCTAAGACTTCAATGTCCCCCATGATTAAATTTGCGGTCCAGGTGCATTTGAATAATAACTGATGAGTTCTCCTTTCTTTCCCAATGTCATATGTGTGTTCATATATTCTCTCTTTCAGGGCACGCTCAGTTTTCCCAACCTAAAAAGTGGGGCAGTCCTGACAAACGGCTACACATACCAGTCCCTTTGTAGAACAATCAAACCTACCCCTCATCTTTGTATGTCTCTTTCTTATCTTAATCTGTTGGGTTGCATTGTATAAACATATTCAAGGACACCTGGACCACAAATTAAACTTTTTGGTTTTAGAGCAGGTTAACCAACAAAAAAGAGGGGGACTTTGGAGTCTTAGATTGGAAAAAGCAGAACTCCAATGGCAACAGTCCTTGAATGCTGGTAGCTGGCCTGGTTTAAATGACCTGTATTCAATAATGTGTGTGTTAAGATTAAAAGCCTTGGAAAGGTGAAGGAGTATTAGAATATATAAAAAACGCACAAAAAATGACAATAATAAAAAAATAAAAATAAAAAAATAAAAGAATAAAAAAGAACACAGATTTGAACATTTAAGAGAATGGAAACTTTAAAGAAAATGACAACCTTAAATACATTTGCATAACATAATTTAATACCTCATAGTGTGTGTGTGTGTGTGTGTGTGTGTGTGTGTGTGTGTGTGTGTGTGTGTGTGTGTGTGTGTGTGTGTGTGTGTGTGTGTGTGTGTGTGTATATATATATATATATATATATATATATATATATATTTGTCACAAACGATAATATATATATATATATATATATATATATATATATATATATATATATATATATTTTTTTTTTTTTTTTTTTTTTTTTATTTAGACTATATGGTTTGTATATGGATTGATATTAAGGTGGTTTCATTAAAGGTTCCTTACAAGAATTGGTCAGGATGGAAAGAAAGGGTTATGTAGAATGTGTTTTATCTCTTTAAATGGGGCTGCCTTTTGTATCACGTGGCTGTTTAGGACTTGAGATAAAAAAAGGGAAGCAAACTGAATTAACCTATCTTTGAAAAAGTCTCTGAAGCGGAGAGATGAAAGTGCTAGGATTTAAACTTTTTTTTGGTTACTGATGCTTTGCTTTTACAAAAATTTTTCTGGACTTTGAACTTAAACAGCACTACAGCTTACTAACACCTGCTTTTAAAAGAATTGCTCTGGTTGTTTTTAAAAAAAAAACAGTAATACTGAGTATTCTGGATTACCGGTGGTTTTGTGTTTACAAGAACTTAAAAACAACGTTACTGATCAATGGTGCTTTGTTTTATGGTATGTTTTTATTTGTTACTGGAATAAATTAGTGAAGAGAACATAACAACGCTTAGGGCACTCTGTTTTTGTTTTCTTACTTGGTAATACATTTAATGACAGAACCAGATGATTTTAAATATCCTCTTCATAGGTTCATAGGTAGGCACTAGGCTATTGGCTCTAGGATCTATAAAAGCCTAAGCAAATGGTACCCTGGCTTTTGCCACCTAAAAAAATTATTTTCCTGTGCCCCTGTCAAGCAGAGCCACAGAAGTGATCCCCGGGGTGAATTTCCTATCTCCCATCCAATCATCAAGATTTTTCTTGAAGAATGCTAATGAGGAGCTTTGTTTGATATAGATAGGTAGTTTGTTCCAGAGTATGGGAAGTCTCTGGGACAGGAATCTATCCCTCCAGCATGTTCTGTTTATTGTGGTGACAAGTTTAAGTCTCTAGAGCATGTAGCTTGGAGGGATTGGGATTTCTTTAAGTGGAGCATGTCCAACAGCTCCGGGTTTGACATAGCTTTGTATGTTAGGCAGAGATCACCTCTGAGTAGGCGATATGCAACAGATTAAAGCTGGAGTTTTTGAGATGGTCTGTGTAGGGCATCTGTTTGAGGCCAGTAATCCTCTTTGTGTGGTATTTCTGTGGCCTTTCCAGTTGTTGTAGATGTCTTGTGAGGTACATACCAAAAGGGGCATTGTACTCTATAATGGGTCTAATGAGTGATGAGTAGAGGGGAACAATGACCTCTTTTTTCCTGGATGAGAAACCTTTTGTGATGAGGAGTGCCACGTAGAAGGATTTCCTGACTAATGTGGTGATGTGATTATCAAAGGAGAGACTACTGTCCACCTGTGTCGCAAGGTCTCTTATCACACTTTTGGTGTTAAGTAGACTACTGCCTATGTGGTAGTTCATGGGTACAGAGTTTTTACAAAAGGGATGACAATGCACTTTTTGGCATTGAGCTTGAGGCCATGGCTTTGACACCAGGCATCTGTCTCAGTGAGGCCCTTTTGTAGGATGTCCACATCGTTAGAAGTTTTGATTATGGCTCCTAGTTTGCAGTCATCTGTGAACTTTGTTAGCCAAAGACCTTTTGTGTTAGCCTGTACTTCAGAGAAGTAGATACCAAACAGGAGAGGACCTAGGACTGAACTTTGTGGTACTCCACTTGTCACTGATCTGAAGTTGGATTTAGAGTCCGCTACTTTCACAGTATGGGTTCTGTCAGTGAGCCAGTTGGCAACCCATCTTGTGACATAGGGATTTATACCTAGTTTAGTGAGTTTATCTATAATTCCAGAGTCGGGGATGGTGTCGAAAGCCTTGGCAAGATCTAGATAGGCTGTGTGAACCACCTTACCCTCATCTACGGCTTTGGTGACTGCTTCAAAGAAGCCTTTCAGGTTTAGGAGACATGATCTGCCTATTAGAAACCCAAACTGGGTAGGGTACTGAGGTTGGAGATTACCAATGTCATTGTTTATACTTTCCATAATGTTACATTCCATAGCCTTGCAGACCAGGTTCGTCAGGCTAATGGGGCAGTAGTTCCTGGAGTCCGTGGTGGCTCCCCCTTTGTGGACTGGGATAACCATTACTGTGCACCATTCAGTGGGCACAAAGCCTGAGGTGAGGCTATGATTGAACATGGTACTTAGGTGGGGTGCCAGTTCATTCTGTAGTTAATGTAGAATGCAGTCTAGAATGCTGTCAGGGCCCATGGATGCTGTGTTCTTGGCTTTGTAGAGTGTGTTTTTTACCTGTGCAGCTGTCATTACAGGAACTTTACATTCCTCCGGTATAGAGATGAGCCCTTTAGGGATGAGAGATGCAGTAAAGTTAGCACTGAACCTATCTGCCAGGACGTTGGCAATGTCAGTTGTGTCTGTATATTTAGTGCAATTGCGCTGTAACTCAGAGCAGATATGAGTGCTGCCATTGAGATTCTTGACATAGGTATAGAATGCTTTGTGGTTGTCTTTAGAATCAGTGGCGATTTTGTTTTTGTAACTAGCTTTGGAGGATTTTATGAGGGATCTCAGCTTCTTACTGAGGCTGACCATGGAGTTCCTCCTATCATGGGATTTTACTCTTTTTTTGCAACAGTTTCTTTCTTCTGTTGTAGAGTTTGTTTATGGCAGGGGACCATCAGATTGGCTTCCTGTTTTTTGAGGATAGCATCTTGGTTCTGTTAGGGATTGCATGATCCATGCACTCATGTAAGTGCTTATAAAGTGCAGTTGTATAGGATTCAGCAGTCGTACCTCTATTGCCCATCAGCATGGGTGTCGTGAAGTTTGCCACTTCTGTCTTAAGAAGCGTGAAGTTAGCATTGGAGAAATTTTTTACGGTGGTTTCCCTAATGTGGTGGGGGTGGGATGTGGATGTCTAGGGTGATTTTCTTGTGTTCGGATCTGACCAACGAGGAATTGACCTCTGGTGTGGAACACTGCTTGCCCATGTTGGTAATGACCAGGTGTGGATAAGTTGATCCAAGATGATGGAATTTATGAATTCCAAAATATGTTGAGCACAAGAGATGGTACATGAGTAGTTTTCACAGTTAATGTTGGGGTAGTTGAAATCATCCATTATTAGGGTGTTAGGTTGTACCCTAATATTTACCAGTGTATCAAGAAATGAGGAGTGGGAATCCTGGGACATGGTGGGGGATCTGTATGCAAGCTACAATTTGGATTGCGGTCTTGCTCAGAGTTAGTTGCACTTGGATAATGGTCAGATGCATTATGCTGAGCAGCTAGCCTGGAGATGTGGATATCCTTAATGAATATGAACATGCCTCTGCCTTTATTGCTTTGGTCCATGTTAGGTGGCTGAAAGGTGTGATATGACTTATAGCCTGGTAATGCAGGGGTGCTCTCTGGATCCTTGAACCAGGCCTCTGTCACTGCACAGATGTCGATGTTCTCCATTTTAAGGAATGCCTTGAGTGAGTGCATTTTTAGGTTTAGACTTCTAGCATTAAGTAGCATTACCCTCAGTTTTGCTTGCTTGTCCCTGTTACGGTGGTGAATTTGTCATTTGAATCTTGCCTAAAAAAGGCACTATAGGGATGCAAGAGCCTTAGCCAGTATCTGGAATTCCAAGGGCGACAGGTGCAGACCATCTCTGGCAAAGCATCGTGGTTTGTCGATCATGTCATACCAGGCAGACAGATACTGGATCCCCTTAGAATGACACCAGAAGCTTAGCCAATTGTTGAAGTCAATCATTTTGTCCTTGTACTGTGGTATCATTCTGGGTGATGGCAGGATGCTACTCAGGGCTACGGTCATACCTGCCTGGGCTACAAGATCAGACAGCTCCTCCATGTCTCTTTTCATGTAGTCCAGGGAGGTATGTCTCAGGTCATTCACACCAACATGGACAATGACAGAGTCATATCTGTACTTGTTGTGGAGTGACCTGAGTGCATGCATTATGTGGCGGATCCTGACACCTGACAGGCAGCCGACAGTTACTTTCTCCTTGTTTAGCCTGGTGAGTGGAATATCAGTGTGCCTGACTATAAAGTCACCTATGACTAGAGTGTTGGGTAAGTTGTTATGCCTTATGGGCTATGGTTGAGTGGCACACTGAGTTTGTGGGCTATGTGTCATTTGGATTGTGTTGGGGGAGGAGGTTGCTTGCGTTTCTGCTTTGCAGGTCCCTGTTGCTTGTGTAGTTTACTTTTGAGAGCCTCTGTGAATGTAGGTGTGTGTTTTGTGTTTCTATGTGTGTGTTATGGTGGTGTAGGTTTTGAGGGACTATGTAATGAGTGTGGTTTGGTGCAAGTGTTTTCCTTCTCCTCTTGACTGTCTAGTCCAGTCTTGTCTGAAGAGAGCTTTGCTTCCAGTTTGGCTATATAAGTGCATCTCTCACAGGTTGCAGTGTTGGGTGGTAGAAGGAAAGGGTTGTCTGTGCACATGCGGCAATTGCTGCATTGCCCCAAGATTCCCAGATTCATCAGGTAGACAGAAGAAAAGACTGGGAGCTGACTCTTAGACATGCCTGGATAGGTGCTTATTTATTAAGTACTAAAAACTGTTTTCCTCTAGACAAATGAAGAAAGTTGAGTGCTCTAGTAATTTGTAGCTTATTTAGTGCTTACAATGAGTTCTGAGCAAGTGCGGAGCTCAAATACACAGATTTGAGTGCTGAAACTAGAAAACTGGCTAGTTTTAAGAAACAAAATTAAGCTAGAAGGCTTCCCCCAGCACAGAAAGGCTTGGGGGCTCAGAAGCTTACAAACAGTCCTGGATACAGCAAATGTGTATCTGGACTAGACAACTTACATGGAAAGCAGGAAACAAGCTTAGAAACATTTTTTTTTGTAAAGTGGAAAGGGGAAAAGAGGAAATTAAACTAATTGGGTTGGCCTTCTCAAATGTTTTCCCTGGATTAGGTAGAATGAGGTAATGACACTAGACTGGGAGGAGTATCCCAGATCAAATTTACAGTAGGGATGGGCAACTGCAAAGTTACCAAGTATAAAAACAGGATACCAATAGGGAGGGAGGGAGGGTGGGAAAAAAATCAGAACAAACAAACCCAACCAGATGCTTAACAACTGTACAAAATTCTAGTTAATACCTCACACACAGTGAAACTAGCTATATGTTATTCTGATTCATATAATTGTAGTTAAAACAGTATGAGCATTTGCATTAGTATATCATAAATTGCTTTATATGTTTTTACTTTGTAGTGTATGACATGAAAATGTTTATACACAGTATCCCTTTTATTTTATATAGTAGTTGATTTAATTACAAAGTATCGAGTGCACATTTTGCTGGTTGGTTTATCATTGTCACATGGTTTTAAAATATGCTATTTAAATACAGATGGTTGAATTCAATGTAATCTGAAGAAGTTATTGAATTACTAATGGACTTCCTTTCTTACTTGTGTTTGGAGTGGTGTCTGCTGAACTATTGAATTGCATTTTTTACACTACCAACACTACTTAGGTAGAAATCAACTGCAGAAATGTTTAAACAGATAAAGGATCAAGGAGACTCTAGAGAATGCTTTTAAATGCAAACAAGTTATATGATACACTCCTAGCAGGAAATCAGAAAAAACAAACCCAACCAGATGCTTAACACTTGTAGAAAATTCTAGTTAATACCTCACACGCAGTGAATCTAGCTAGAAAAGTATATGCAGACAATAAAAGTGCTATAAATAACTCAGAAATAAGTGACAAACAGGATACTTAATGTTATATATCACAGATTAGTTAGCTCAAAGACCTTCCTCTGACTTCCTCCGATTAGCTCAGTGTGAAATGGCAGAAACACTCACAAGTTAACTATTTAAGTAACAAAGTTGAAACCTGAAACAACTTTAAAAAAAAGCTTGAAAGAACCAATGAGGTGCTTACTCCAAGGTGTAGTCCAGGCAACCCCAGTCAACCAATGACCACAAACAATTCACTCTCACTGAAATGCTATACTGGTTTTTGCTAAGCTATGATGGCCTAGAACATGTGCTCAGGCACACAACCTTTACTAACAAACAACTAGGCCCAACATACAAGCCTGAATATGGACAATGCTACACTACCAACACTACTTAGGTAGAAAAAAACTTCAGAAATGTTTTAAAAGATAATGGATCAAGGAGACTCTAGAGAATGCTTTTAAATGCAAACAAGTTATATGATACTCTCCTAGCAGGAAATCAGAACAAGCAAGGAAACCCAACCAGATGCTTAACAATTGTAGAAAATTCTAGTCAATACCTCACACACAGTGAATCTAGCTAGCAAAGTATATGCAAACAATAAAAGTGCTATAAATAACTCAGAAATAAGCAAAAACAGGATACTTAATGTTATATATCACAGATTAGTTAGCTCAGAGCCCTTCCTCTGACTTCCTCCAATTAGCTCAGTGTGAATTGGCAGAAACACTCACAAGTTAACTTCTTAAGTAACAGAGTTGAAACCTGAAACAACTTTAAAAAAAGCTTGAAAGAACCAATGAGGTGCTTACTCCAAGGCATAGTCCAGGCAACCCCAGTCAGCCAATGACCACAAACAATTCACTCTCACGGAAATGCTATACTGGCTTTGGCTAAGCTATGATGGCCTGGAACATGCGCTCAGTCACACAGTCTCTACTAACAAACAACTAGGCTGAAAACACAAGCCTGAATATGGACAATACTACACTACCAACACTACTTAGGTAGAAAAAAAACTGCAGAAATGTTTAAACAGATGAAGGATCAAGGAGACTCTAGAGAATGCTTTTCAATGCAAACAAGTTAAATGATACACTCCTAGCAGAAAATCAGAACAAACAAACCCAACCAGATGCTTAACGATTATAGAAAATTCTAGTTAATACCTTACACACAGTGAAACTAGCTAGCAAAGTATATGCAGACAATAAAAGTGCTATAAATAACTCAGAAATAAGCAAAAAACAGGATACTTAATGTTATATATCACAGATTAGTTAGCTCAGAGCCCTTCCTCCGACTTCCTCTGATTAGCGAAGTGTGAAATTGCAGAAACACACACAAGTTAACTTCTTAAGCATAATGTATAATGTATAATGTCCCAAACTCATAAATTACCATATAAGCATAACAACATGTCTATAACAATATTAACCATTTTATCCTTATGCTTCAGTGATAACCACCACATTTTACAACTTGAGTGGACACATTTCCATTTAATTGTCATCTGAACAGCATTTGATCTATAGTACCAAGAGAAAATGCCATGAGGTATCTTCTCTGCAAATACAGGACACATCTTTAAACAAGATAAGTTCTGGATATCTGTCAGGTCAAATCTAGGAGAAAGAGCATGGTCAAAAAAATAAGCAAATCAACATACGTACTGAAGGACATTCAAGATTTCATTCTGCTGTAATGCAATAGCAAAGTATAGGGCACTGGAGGGAATCTACCACCTTCTGGAAAGTGACTCAATAGGTGGCATAAAGAAACTATATCAGGTTAAAAGGCAAAGACGGAAAGATAAAGAAGAGATGGCAGCAACAACCTTCTCACCAGTCCAGTCCAGAGGACATCAAAGGCAGATGAAAGGAATACTTCCAGCAGCTTCTAAATGAAGAAAACCCCAGAGAAACTGTACTGTCCTAGACACACCCTATGATGAAAGAAGTAGAGGAGTCCACCCTAGAAGAAGTAGGGATAGCATTAAGGAAAATGAAGTCAGGGAAAGCAGCAGGCTCAGATGAAGTCACAGCAGATATGATAAAGATGCTGGGTGAGATGGGGAGAAATGGCTGTTGAAGGTACTCATAGCAGTGTGGAAAGAAAGGTGTATCCCAGATGACTGGATGATAAGCATACTCATGCCAGTGTACAAGAACAAAGGGGACATCTACAACTGTGGGCAGCACAGAGGTAAACAGATATGCAGAGTAGTAGAAAGTAAGATGGGAGATAAGCATTTTGTATTCAGATCATAATGCAGCAGAACTGATCCGATGTTTGCAGTGCGACAGATAGTTAAGAAGAAGCTAAAGATGAGGAAAGAGTCCAACTGGGCATTCCTAGACTTGGAGAAAGCACATGACAAGGTCCCAAGAAAGCTGATCTGGACAGTACTGCGATGGTTTGAAGTCCGCAAAACATTGATAAAATTAGTGCAGGCTATGTGCAAGGACTCAGTGACTCAAGTACAAACAGTGTTCAGTCTCAAAGAGGGGCTCCCAGTGGGAGTGGATGTACATCAGGATTCAGCTCAGAGCTCACTGCTGTTTATACTGGTGATGGACTACATTAGCAAACAGGTCAGAGGGGACAGATCGACAAAGTTGCTGTATGCAGATGATGTGGCATTAAAGCAGACTCTAAGCAAGAACTTCAACAAATGATGGGGGAATGGAATGCAAAACTGAAGACACATGAAATGAAACTAAGTACAGATAAGACAGTGGTAACAGTAAATTTGGGAAATCAGAAGAAGCTAGGAATTGAGATAGAAGGGAAGACAGTGGAACAGATAAATAGCTTCAAGTACCTGGGAGGTGTGGTTGAGAAGGGAAGTCTGGATGAAGAGGTCAAAACTAGAATCAGAGTGGCTGCAGCCAACTGGCATAGAGTGTCAGGTGTAGTGTATTACAGATGAATGCCAAAGAAGCTGAAAAGTAAGGTGTACAAAACAGTAGTGCATATGACACAGAAAGCAGACAATAAAGTCAGAGCAGATGGGGAAACTAGAGGTGATGGAAATTAAGTGCCTGAGATGGGTGGCAAGATTTACACTGTAGGACAGATGAAGAAATGAGGACATAAGGCCATTAGCCAAAGTAGCTTCAATTGCAGAAAAGATCAAAGAGAACAGATTACAGTGATACAGGCACATGTGCAGAAAAGTGGGAGACAACCTTGTGAAGAAGATTTGGGACAGATAGGAAGAAGGTAAGTGGAAACAAGGACATATAGCAAAGAGGCAGATGGATTATACGAGAGAAGATCTGCAACAGTCATGCATGAATGTCGAAGAAGTCATGAGTGTAGCATTGAATCGAGAGAGATAGCGAGAGTTAATTTGACACCCCCATCCAATGTAGAAACATGGGGAAAATGAGGTTGATGATGATGATGAAAGCATATTAGAAATGAAATGTAAAGACTAATATTTGTCCCTTTTCTATACTTCTCTCCCTCCATGTTCTTGGGTGTCTTATCTGCTTGCATAAGGACTTCACTTTCCCTACTTTCACTCTGCCCTTACAAATTTCAAATATTTACACCAAGCACCACACTGCTTCTCCAGAACCACTGCTTCCCACCATAATGTAGCCCAATCTCTACTCCCACCTTCTGTGATAATGGTTTACAGCTTTCATGGTCACAGCCATATCATTCAGGTGCTCACATTTTATTACGATTATGCATTATTCTCATGTACACTACTCAAGGGTTATGAGTCTACTGAGACTGTAATATGTAACAGTAAACATTGTGTAGCCTTTTCTTATGCCAGAGAAAATGCCATGAGTTAGGTATCTTCTCTGCAAATACAGGATACAGCTATAAACAAAGTGCCTGTTCTGCACTACTGTACTCTGTTTTGCATTTTCTCTTTTATTGCTGCTCACATTCCACTTTGTATTACTAGAGTTATCCATTCAATAGATGGAACAATAAAACGATACAGTTGTGCATACAGAATTGAGCAGCTTTCCCAGTACCTCAGCCCTCAATAGTATCCCACTTAAAGGCACTTTGGGATGAGAGCCCACAGTCTCCACACTATACTGAAATGCTGTCCTTTGAGTTTGATATCTGCTCAGTTATGTTACTTTCCACTGAAAGATAAAACTGTACTGTGAGTCACAATGCGGTGTGGTACATCTGTGACTCAGCCTGAAATTTTATCTCAGTGCAGACTGTGCTTGTTAAAGGCCACTATTACGTCTGACAGGTGAAAATGAGCAGAGGAAGCGAAACATAACACTTATTAAATATGATCTCCTCCTTGTATGGTACACTAAAGGAATTTCGGCCATTGTAAGGCAATGGAACACAGTGGTTTACTGAACAGGTGCTGGGCTGCTGCTACGATATGGCTAAACATTATGGGGTGAAGATTGGTGCAATAAAATTAGTTTATTATCTATAAATAAGCAAATAATAAGTATAAAGTGGAACACATCTGAAAAATTTGTAAACAGGAAGTTCAATAGTTAATACATATAGAGATGGAATAATGTGTCTGAAGTGGTGCAACAAAATAAAGTAATGTTTATATGTGGGAGTGGTCAGAAAGTGTAAAGGGAATGACATATGAGGTGGTTTGGGGAGCAGGAGAAAAATAAGTACATAAACAAGTTCAACTAATATAGTTCAGTAAACTTACTGAAAGTAGTAAGGACCAGACACTATGTCACTGTTGCGAGGGGGAGAAGTGGCTAATATTGGGAACAAATAATATCATTGTAAAGACAACATGGTTTGATGTATAAATGCATAAAGGTTTCAGTATATGATTCTGCTCATTTTAAACTGTTTAACTCACCCACTGCAGTGATTATTAAAGCAATCCTAGAAAACAAGAAACACTACAATGAAATTCTGCTAGTTGCAAATGATTGACTCAAAGTAACTATTCTTAAGGCAGTCATATCAAACAAGGAACATTTTCAAATAGAGGCTAATCTGACTTTATCCAGCTGCTTTAAAGTATACCTAAAAGCTACCAATTACTTTTACAAATGTATGGTGATGCAGTACTGAAAATAGAATTTAAACAAGAAAAATAATAACGATATAAATAACTTTTAACATTTCAAACAATAAAGAGCCAGGAAAGGATAACGGTTGGTGGTTAATAGGGGAGAACTGGTTAATGCTGTGAACAAAGAGTATCACGTTAAAGAACAGAGGATTGGATTAGGGAAACAGGAGTATGAAATGACAGCTGTTAATGATGAGCTGAGCTAGACCAGGAAGGCTCTGCGGTTGTGACAAAAAAATGTGTGGATCTCTCATCTATGGATGCTCATGTCTGGGTTATTCTTACTTAAAATATAAAGGCTAAAAACTTCCTGGGAATGTATGGCCAGGCTTCCAAAAATCCTCACAGATCAATAGCCAGATAAGAACTATGGATAGAAAGCAAGTAGCAAGCACATTGAATGAATAAAAAGTTTTTGTCTGTCAAAAAAGTAGTACCTGGTATAGGGTTTGGTGTGTGAATATCAGTCTGTAACTTAAGAGTTTTTGTTATCACAGTTTGTGCAAATTATTGAGACTACACAGTGCCATCAATGTTTTGAATAAACAGTAAAAGACAAGTCAAACACAGCTGACATAATGGTCAAGGTCTTCATCTCTCAGAATACAAGGTTCAAACATGACCTCCAGACAATGTCTTTGTGAAATTTTATGTTCTTCCTGTGCCTTTGTGGGGTTCTTCTCATCTCTCAAAAAAAAAAAAAAAAAAAACATGCTGGGTATTTTCACATCACTTGTACAAAAAATGGATTTGAGGGTGGCAGCACAGACTCTAGATGGTCCTTATTAGGGGAAGAGTTGTATAGACCAACTGTTGTTGACATCAACTGTGGTGTGCAGTATCCCCTAGATTTGAGCACACTGATTACAGACTGTGCACCATGTCACAGCTAGCCACTTAGAGGAAAAATTGGCTCTAAATGATTTGTCACATTAACTAATGTCACCAAAAATGGGCCTGGGTATTTACCGGTGATAAGTGGGCTGAGGGACTGGCCAACTCTGACTTACACCACGGATCTATGCTAATGGTGGGAAGAGTCTATATGATCCTATCGGTCATGTGCATCTGTCCTGAAGCTCAGCATCCCTGGATCAGTAAGCTACTGAGTGGCTGCTGTTGAGTTGTCAAGTTTGGGTTACCTGAGTTAACTCTGGTGAGTGAAAGATGGACATAAAACCAATCAACCTGTCAAACATGAACTAAGGATTGCTGCACTCAGTACAGGTTCACTGACAGGACACAGATCAGAAGTGGATAACATGATGGTAAGGAGGAGGCCAGGCATCCTCTGTATCCAGAAAACAAGATGGAAGGGCAGTGCAGAAAAAACACATGTCTTGGGATATAGAAGAGGACAGCCTAGAAACAGTGTGGGAATTAAGGTAAAGAGCAGGCTTTAGAAGACAGCATCAGAATTAATGACAGACTTGTGGCAATCAGACTCCAGTCTAAGGATAGGATAGCATGGAATACAAAAGTCCATGAAGTCAGCAGAATAAAGGAGTGCAGGAAAAAGTGGGAGATAGAAAAGATGGAACAGGCTAAGAAGGAAAACTGATTGGCTAACAAAGAGGTTAAGATAGCAGTTGTAATCCCAAAGAACAATGCATCAAAGACATTCTACCAGCTTCTGGAAAGGGACTCAGCAGATGGCAAAAATAAAATATATCGGGTTGTAAGGCAAAGACAAAAAGATAAAGAAGATAGCTATTAGACACCATTCATAAGGGATGCCATCAACAACTTACTCATCAATCCACAGGACATCAAAAGCAAATAGACAGAAGGAGTGCTTCCAGAAGTTTCTGAATGAATAAACAACCACACTGGCTTTACTGCTCTATATGCAGTCTATGATAAAAGAAGAATTGAAGCCGACCCAAGAAAAAGTAAGAATGACACTAGGGAAAATGAAGTCAGTGAAAGCAGCAGGCATAGATGAGGTCACAGTAGATATGATCAATATGTTGAATAAATTAGGGGAGAAATGGTTCTTGAGGGTACTCATAGCTGTCTGCAGGGAAAGATGTATCGTAACATGACTGCAGAATAAGTAATCTAGTGTCTGTGTTCAAGAACAAAGGAGAAAAAAACAAACAAACCAAGAAGAAGCTTTGCAGTGTGAGAGTGTGATGTTCACTTCCTGAATTATGTTATGCCAAACATAACATAACATAACATAACATAACATAACATAACATAACATTTTTTTTTCTCAAAAATTTTTTTATTAATTATATGAATAGCAAGACAATTAAAAGATTATACATAACAAGAAGGCATAAATGAACATATAACAATTCATCTAGTGATAACAACCTTCATGAGATTTTGATAAATTATTTAGAAATAAAACATACACCATATGTACACTATATACAAGTCAGGCAACCTGAGGGAAAAAAAAAAATATTTAACATTAACTATTTAATATGTTTAGAACCTTTTCTAACACAACCTTTCTAATAGCTTTTTTTGGACTCCCACCTAAGTATCTTTGAGCATCAATAAATTTAAAAGCCATTTTCTGGAAAGTAACCCATTTTAATTTAGAACGATCAATCCAATTTTGTATTATATAAAGTTTTAGTAATGAGCAAATAAAAATGATAACATGAATATCAACTTTTGAAAGATGAATCAATGGAATATGTAGAATAGCAAATTCCCACGTCAACGTGGATTTTTGATATCCCATTTTCTGCAGTCTGACTTTCAAAGATGTCCACAATCTGTGAGAAAAATGACAATACCATAGAATATGAAGGAGGTCTGCTTGGGGATGAGAACAGCATGAACACGAAGGGGACTTATTTGGGTAAAAATTGTTTAATTTGATTGGGGTAAAGTAGGCATCATTATTAATCATTAATTGTGTGTATGCTAATTTTTTAAAAGGGATAAATTCCTTAGTGTGTCTAATAGCCAGGACTTTCTGAGATTCTGACAATTGGGAATTATAATTCAACCAAACATTAGATAAAAGACAGTTGTGGTCCATCATTAAAGAATTAATTAATTTATATGAGTTTGAGAGTATTTTATCAGATGATGAAAGTATTTTGATAATCGTGTTAAGGTTTTTCAGTTGTGAGTCTATGGGGACCAGACATACAAATTTGTTTTAATTATTGCTCTTAGTTGTGTAAGAATTGGTGAGTAATTCCAGTTTACTTTCAATAACTTATGCCAGTCAGATAAAGGCAAGTCAAGATATTTCAAAACATCTCCTACTTTTAGATTTTTAATTAAAGGATAGTTTGTTAAGTTCAAAAGTTTATTGTCCAATAATATATTTGGGTTTAGATGAATTGGCTGAACATGGTGTGAGATCTTTTCTAGTTTACACATTTTGAGTAAGGTTTGGAAATCTCTAATCTTTTGTTTAAATACTGTAGATATATTTTAATAAATAAACTATCCAGAGAGATAAAGGGAATAGCTTCAGGATTTAAATTATTAGAAATGACATAATTATACCATAATTTTATCCATAAAGAGTGATTTGGATAAGAAGTGTTATTGAATTTAGAGATAGTAAGAAGTTTATTGGATGAGACAATCAAATAATAGAGATAAAGATTAGGTAAACCCAAACCTCCCTTGTCCTTCGAAAATGCCAATCTAGAATAGGAAATTCTAACAGATTTAGGGAACCATATGACTTTTGCCAAAGCTTTATTTACAGACTCAAAAACATTTTTTGAAATTATCTGATCAGATGATGAGAATTGGTAAAGAAATTTAGGCAGAATATTCATTTTAATAATGGCCACCCTTGAAAGAAATGAAAGGTTTAGATGCTTCCATCTGTCCATATCAGACAATATAGAGTTCCATAATTTATTAATATTATTTTGAAAGGAAGATTTATTATTGTGTTCTAAGTTGATTCCTAAATATTTTATATTATAAGTAAACTGAAAATGATCGTCTGGAAACAAAAAGATTTGTGTGCTAACTGATTTAAGGGAAAAATATGAGTTTTGTAGAATTTAAAAGATAGTTGGAAACCAAAGAAAAATAATCAATAGAATTCATTATTTTTCTGTAATCAGATAATGGAGTTTGAAAGTAGATTACTAAATCATCCATAAAAGCAGAGAAATGAATATTAGTATTAAGAATTCTAGGGATGTTATGAAAAGTATTTTGAGTAATAAACAATAGCAAAGGTTCTAAATAAATGTTGAAAAGAAAGGGGACAATGGACAACCCTGTCTTGTTCCTTTAGTGATCTTTATCGGAGCAGAAAATTGACCATTAATGTATAGTCTAGTAAACATATTCTTGTATAAAACTTTTAAAAATTTATAAAGAATAAGGGAATATTAAAACATAACATAGTTTGAAATAGAAAGTTCCAACATACTCTGTCAAAGGCATTTGATGCATCTATAATCAAAGCATATATAGGGTTTGGATTTTTCTTAATGAGATGAAGTATAGTCTCTAAAGATAGAGTATTATCCCAAGCATGTCTCTGAGACATAAAACCTGATTGATCTGACGAGATAATTGAGGGTAAAATCCGTTTCAATCTGTTAGCCAGAATAGATGACAGAATCTTAATATCCACGTTAATTAAAGAAATGGGTCTATAATTTACTGGGTCAGATTTATCTTTATTATTTTTAGAATTAGAATGGTTTTGGATGTGTTCCAATGAATATCTGAGATATCATTAACTCTTATATGATTGTAAACTTTAAATAGAAAGGGAAGAACTACCAATTTGAAAGTTTTGAAAAATTCTGGAGTAAAACCATCAGGTCCCGGAGATTTACCCAATTTAAGATTATCTATTGAATCTGAGATTTCTTGTACCGATATAGGGGTAGAAAGTAGTTTTTGCTGATTATCATTAAGTTTAGGGAACTGCAAAGAGTCTAAAAAGAATTTTGAGTGATTATCTTTAACAGAATTAGAAGAACCTGAATATAACTCAGTGTAAAGAGAGGTGAAAAGTTGAATAATCTCTTCATCAGTATTATATAATCTGTTATAAGATAAAGATGTAATATTTGGATTTCTGAAGTTAACTTTAATAATTCTCGCTAACAATTTAGATGGAACCTGGGCCCACTCTGAATATGAAGCAAGTAGCTTTTGTTCAGCTAAGGAGAGGTTATTTTGGTGAAGCAGAATTAAATCTTTCTGACAATCAAAAATTTGTTTTTCTAAAGTAGCATCATAGTTCAGACTAAGATGATTTTCCAACGAAGAAATTCTTGATTTTAAGAATTGCTCTTTCTTAAAGTATTGTTTTTGAAAAAGCAGCTTTACTAATAAATAAACCTCTTAATCTTGCTTTACATGCAGCCCATTGTATGTCATAAGGAATGTCTGATGATTCAAGACTATTCACCATTTCATTTAGGATTTCTGAAGCTTGTTTGCAAATATCTTCATTTGACAATAAGTTATTATTTAAGGTCCACTTATTAAACATAGTTTTATTTTTGATATTGGGTTTTATGTTCAATTTTAGTGAAATTCTTGAGTGATCCGAAAAGAATCTGGGTTCTGTAGTAAAGTCCACAATATATTTTGAAATATAATCTGAAATTAGAAAGAAGTCTAATCTGGACCACGAATGATAGCACTTAGAATAATAAGTATATATATCATTCTTGTTTATACTTTTAACAGTGCGGAGGGATCTATTAAATTATATTCTGTCATCAAATCATTTATAGCCAGAGTAGATTGAAGATTATAGGTGACAGTGGAGCGGAACGATCAATTACAGGGTTTATAACTGCATTCCAGTCACCACCCACTATAATATGATGATCCTTATAGGATGCAAGAATATTGTAATTTTAAAATGAACAAATGTTGTGAATTACATGGGCCATATAGATTTAAAATTAATAAGGGTTTGTCCAAACCAACAATAGAAGCGTAAATAAGCACCACCTCCCTCATCATCAAATTTCTCATCAATAATATTCCCAATGAATTTTTGTTTAATGATTATAGCTACACCTCTGGAGTTAGATGAGTCACCTGAAGCTATAATCTTTTGATCCATTTTTTAACTCTTTATTCCAATCAATACGTGAAATATGGGTCTCTTGAATAAAACAAATGTTAGCCTGTGATTTAAAGATCATATGAAATAATAGTGACTTTTTCGCTTTATCTTGAATGCCTCTAACATTCCAAGAATCTAAAATTATGTCAACAGGCATATTCTACAAGTATAATCATTATTGATGCTATAAAAGTGAACTCAAGGTGCAAATCCAACACAACATTAAAAAGAAGAAGAAAAAATTAAAAGAAAAACAGTCTTTAAGTATTCAAGCAAGTCATCAAATAACATTTGTTGAAAAAAAAGAAAAAGGTTTTTCAAGAACCATGAAATGTATAATAATAACCTTTATCCTAACCCTAGTGCCTACCCACCAATCCCTGTGATAAAGGAAGAGCAGAAGAACATAAAAAAACATTGTAATTATAGATAATAATAACCTCAAGTTAGAATACAAATTACTCAAAGGAAGCCTAACATAACATAAAGTCCGAGTAATACTACTAAAAATATATACAAAATTAACTAATTTCAAGACGTCCAACATGCTTAATCCCTACTTCTAATACTAATCTAAAGCTCCTATCCTTAAATTGAAATTTATAGTGATTAAATGTATTTCCTCAAGTATTTCAAGAGAAAGAGAAACAAGTAAATAATAAATAAATCACACTCTGCTTAACTAGAACACTCTATCATAAGAAGTAATACAATTAAAACTGAAAGATATGTAAGATAACATATATAAGTATGACAAAACCAACTGGTAACATTATAATATAAGTAAATAAGCATAGCATTACTGAACTAAAGATAATAGTCATGCACTATCTATTGAACCTTCTTTAGTACTTTAGTGATAATTTCATTAATCAACATGACCATTAGTATGATAAAAGCACTAATACCTGTAGAATGAGTATTTAGTTATAGTTCAAATAAAGCAAAAAACAACTACCAAGCAACCATATCTCAAAATGAAAAACAATTCAGTCTGGAGATGCATCTATTAACTAGATAATAGTAGTACAGGAACTATTCAAAATGAAATATTATTTGCTGTAAGGTTTTTAACACTAGTTAATATACATGAATAAAGTATAATTATATTATTAAATAGTAACTTAAACAGCATCATATATACTGGACTGAATGTATAACAATGTGCATACATATAATTTTAAATCTACTTTTTGAATATTTTACTAATGACTCTGTTAGGTTATGTAGCCATACTATTCTTCTAAGCTATAGATGTAACATAGCAAAACAGCATGAAAAGACAAGGCTTTTAAAGTAAACATTTTGAACATCTAATTAAAACAGAAACAAGCAAGCTAAATGCAGTAAATCCAAGGGCTTAAATATATACAGGTAGATTCAGCTAATCATATTAAAGATAGTTATTTCAAACCTTTCAAATAAGTAAAGGCTTTCTTAAACATAAACTACTAATCATAAATATCACATCCAGCCTCTGAGAAGAAAGAGAGCAGAGAATAGAAAGAACATGAAACTTTCATATGAACAGGTATACTTTGTAACATTTGTCAAATTAAACACTTCAGTATCATATAAAATATTGTATGAAAAATATTCTGAATAGGAAAATATGTTCATTTCTTTACACATCCTTTAGAATTTTAATATATAAAACTAACCTGTTCATTTGTTTCCAGAAACATTTTCACTCTGCTTTATGAAAGTAGCAGCTTGCTTTGAAGTCATGCAGACACACTAAAAGTCACTGAATATATTATGTGACATGAATCTGTTTAAATTTAAAAGCAACCTTCATTTATGAAGAGAAAACACTTTAAATAATAGCCAGATCTATTAAAAGTTAGCTATTGAATACTTGTTGAAAACAAGCAGACTTGTGTATTTGAAACTGTCCTTCTTTCCTCACAAATGATGACATCACCATCCATCTCAGAGAGACTGTAGTGTGCATGTTCATGCAGAGCATCAGCTGGAACTCTGAGGGGAAGATTTTCTTGCTAGAATGTTGAGATGGAATGTTTTTCCCTCCAAAAATCATTTAGCTTACACAGAAGGCTGTAACTCAAAAGCTTGTAGTAAAATTAACATATTATCTATTTACACAGCAAGCATATGTGAGAGAAAGAGAAAAAGTAAATACAGCAATTTAAATGCTTCTATTAATCCACACAAATCTAACAAGCATATATCCTGTCACTGCACACTGTCACACCAAATCCATCATGTGTAAATTACATGACAAGTTCTTAAGCTAATATAATTATGTCACACCAGAATTACAAATCATGTAACACAAATACTGTCAGAGTAAAGAAAAGAAAAGATCAAACCTTATTGTAGTTCTTTAACAGTAGAATATTAAGATACAGTGTCAGGAAGCTTTTTAAATGTTTTAAGAAAAATGTCTTTTGCATCTTTAAGATCTGAACATACAAATCTTTTGTCATTAGCTGTGAAAGACAAGGTATTAGGATAAGCCATTTGAAATCTAATCCCTCTTTTTATCAAGTCAGCACAATAGGGGGCTAGTTTTTTGTCTATTTAATTTGATCTGTGCAGGAAGATCTTGGGAAAATGATAGTTTGTGAGACTTCCATATGAATTGTTTCTTTGTTTTAGCAGTTTCTAGGATCTGGAAAGTGTCTTGAAAGTTTAGTAACTTAGTATAAATTAACCTTGGTGTGGAAGAATCTTGCTTTGTACGCAGTGTTCTGTGTGCTTTCTCTACAATTATAGATTTTGAAGAAGCTTCACAATTTAACAGTGTTTCAAAGATATTTTTAGTCACAGATAACAAGTTTTTATTGTCATAAGATTCAGGTAAACCACGAATAATGATGTTATTTCTTCGACTCCTGGCTTCCAGATCCAATATTTTAGCTTGTAAATCTGAAATAGTTTTATCTCTAGATTTAAAGTCACTTTCCAATAAGTCTGTTTTAACCTCCAAAGCTAAGATTTTATTTTCAATAGTAACAATACTATCGTTTATTTGCTTTAAAGATTTACTAAAGTCTGCAAACTGTTCTGAAAAGTTTTGTATAGCACTTTGGATTGGTTTTAATGCTATTTTTAGTTCTTCTAAAAGGAAATTTGAGTCATTTAAATCTTTATTACTTACTTTAAAAGTTTCTGTAGGTTGTCTAGATGATTTCAGTCTTTTTGAACCTGAATCTTTTTCAGGAGAGAGCATTGAAGTATATTTGGCCTTTGTAGGCTGAGTCTCCATGGAGTCAGATTTTGTAGCCATGCCCAGAAATGGAATGCAGTCAACAGGATACCAGGAACCAGGAACAGACTGGAGCAGTAGGAGTCCCAGCAGCAGAGAGACCAAGAATGTTCTGAGGTAAAATAAATCCCAGGATAATAATAAGTCCAGAAGAAAAAATAATCCAAATGCGTAGAAAAAGATTTATAAAATCTTTTAGTATAAAATTTTGAGGAAAAAGGTTGATATAAAGTTGTAAAAAAAACCAAAAGTTAAATAGCTGTGAGGAGCTCAGAGAGTAAGGACTAGACTAGTCGGCGGCCATCTTGGAATGATAACATAACATAACATAACATAACATAACATAACATAACATGACTTATAACATAACATAACATAATTCAGGAAAAAGTAATCTAGTGCCTGTGTGCAAGAACAAAGGAGAAAAAAACAAACCAAGAAGAAACTTTGCAGTGTGAGGGTGTGATGTTCACATCCTGAATTATGTTATGCCAAACATAACATAACATAACATAACATAACATAACATAACATAACATAACATAACATAGCATAACATGACTTAACATAACATAACATAACATAACATAACATAACATAACATGACATAGCACAGCATAACATAACATAACGCTGCATAACATAATTCAGGAAGTGAACATCACACCCTCCACACTGCGAAGTTTCTTCTTGGTTTGTTTTGGACCCATTATAGGTTGCATACTGGGCTTTTCTGATACTTTGTGGGATATCGGGATAGTCTAAGGTCACTGCTGTTCACACTGATGATAGACTATATTAGAGAACAGGTCAGAGGAGACACATCAACAAAGATCTTGCATGCAGATGATGTAGGATTACAGGCAGACTCTGAACATGAACTTATGCAAATGATGAGCGAATGGAATGTAAACCTGAAGACACATGAGATGAAACTGCGCACAGATAAGACAGTTGCAATGTTAGCACACAGGGAAATCAAAAGAAGCTGAAAATAGGTGAACAGGTTAATGGCTTCAGCTATCTGGGAGGAGTAATTGAGGAGAAGGGAAGTGTGAATGAGGAGGTCAAAGCTAAAATCAGAGAGGCTGCAGCCAACTGGCATAGTGTTTCAGTGGTAGTGTATGACAGAAAAACAAGATGTACAAAGAAATGGTATGACCAGTACTACTGAATGGTATGGAAACCTGGGCAGTAAAGGCAGAGCAGTTGAGGAAGCTAGAGGTAATGGAAATGAAGTGCCTGAGACAGGTCGTATTATAGCCACTGTGTGACAGAAGAAAAGATAACATCAGAGTTGAAGTCCAAATAGTCCCAATTAATTACAGAAAGGATCAAAGTGAACAGATTGCAGTAGTTCAGACACGTAGAAATGCAGAAGGCAATCTGGTGAAGAAGATGTGGGATAGATGGGAAGAAGGTGAGAGGAAACAAGTGTGTCCACACATGAAATTGATGGATTGTATGAAACAAGGCCTGCAACATTCAGGCATGACAATTAAAGAAGGCAGGAGACTGGCACTGAATAAAGAAAGCCAGTTGATGCGACACCCCAAACCCATTTAAAATTAGAGAAAAATGTTGATTGATAATGAAGATGATAATGATAAGCAAACATGGGATGCTGCTGGTGAAAACGGAGAGGTCAGTAACAGTGTTAGTAAAAGCTAAACAGCATTAATATGTAGGTGGGGGGTGATAGCTTGATTGCTAGTCTCTCTCTGACTGTGAAAGTGGGCTAGAACTGAACAGAACTAAAAATGAAATGATCCTCACACAGAACCTGCACTCCCCAGGAAGGGACAGCACAATATTTATTTTAATGCTGTTTATTGTCTCCGGTAACACATACAGATAGTCACAAAGAGCTGGCTCATCTTTAGTTCTAAATAACTTTTTATGTTTTAAACAAAAGGAGGGGGGTGGAGACTGCATAGAACCTGTACCCCCCTGCAGTTTGGAATTCTCTGCTTCCTGATATCTTACATCTCCATAGCAGTCTTTCATTTAGGAAAACACTGATTTTCCATCAGATTCCTGTCAGTGTACGTGCTCTAGCTATATCTCTGTCCACTCTAAGTTCCAGTTACAGTCTTTTTCCTCCATGCTTCCCCCCAGCTAAAGTTTATACTCATCCCCTTCTCTAGCACCTTAATCATTTAATACTAGAATGCAGCTCCCCTTTCTGTAATGTTTATTTTACATTGATCACTACTGATTACTTAATATGCACAAGTGACCAACAGTTTTCAGTATTATCTTTTTTGTAATTAAATGTGAATACAACATATACTTATGTATTTTTGTACATTTATGGATTTGTATAAACATGTTATACTTCTTTTAAATAGCTGTGGCTGAACAGGACTATCAGGCTAGTCTGCTCACTTGGTTAACAATGATAAATAAGTATGTTCAGTAAGTAAATCACACAATAAACTACCCTTCCTTAATGAATATATTCCAATTATGTCCTTTTGCACAACTTAGATCTTCCCATAGCTACATATTCAAAGTGGCTCTTTTGCACAAAACAAGTATTTGTCAATGCCCACCGCATGGCATACAGGTTTAAACCCTGCCTACACTGTAAGTGGCTGAAATTTCAGTAGAGGGTCAGGCATCCATGGGGGCTGATTAGGGAGGGATGTGTGTGAGCAGTGTTGCCAGCTTGCCCATTGGGGTTAGGGAGGCAGTTCTGGCACACCACTTGGATGGCACCTAGCAGGAGCACTAGGTGTTACATCCATGAAAAATGGCCTTGGGAAAACACACTGCCCTTGTGCAGGTGTATGTACTACAGGATTCAGTATGCACAGGCATGCTCCAGGTGGCAGCAACACACAGTGAAACTTGTAGAGCTGCAGAGAAAGAGGGAGGGGGTTTCACTAGAGAGAAAAAGCCCCCATAATCCAACTACGTGACTCTCACCACTGGTGGACTTGATGGGATGAATGAGTTTTAGGGCTTGTGGGCTCTTACCTCTCCCAGGAATGCTTGTATCTCACCCTTGCAGAATGAATGGGAAAACAGGGTGCAGGTGCAGGTAGCACATCTATCAGGAAAGGTCACACAGGAAGAAAAAAAAACATAGCTTGCTTGCTGCTGACTATAACCTACAATAGTAATCCACAGATTCAGTCTGCAGACTACAAATTGTCATGTTAACCAACATTTTTCATCAGAAAGAAAACAAAAAGCACATTATACAGTCCTTCTATACTATCTGTCCTGTGGTATGGCTAGCCTGCTGCCTATCATAATTAATAATTACACAATATTTTGCATGGTGTGTGTCAACTGTTGATTATTTCTTTTATGTTGGCTCTTACCACATTGCTACATTCTATCATTGCAAATATGACATTTAAGGCACTGCTTGCCTTCATATCAGGTTTGATCAGCATTTGTAGCTACAGAGTAAAATGTTTTCACTAGCTGGCACTTGATTTTGATGGTCAGATGTGGAAAAATACTGAAAAATGTCACTATGTTTAGGTAGGTATACAGATCTATTTGATTTTTACCAATATTCAAGAAGGAGACAAGTTAAATAACAAATTAAGTGATAAGTACTCACTCATGAAGAAAACAAAAACATGAAACACCTGCGAAGGGGACATGGCCTGCTTATTTCCTATGCACTTGAAAGCACTGTTTCCAGTGCATGAGTCCTCAGGGCAGGACAGTGTACACATTGACAAGAACAAACAGTATCCAGGTTTTGCAGATACATAGGTTCATAGGTTCATAGGTTCATAGGTTTATACTAGGCTATCTGCCCTAAGGCATTTATAAGCCTAGCCCAAATTTTTTTGGCTTACGCCACCCCTTATATGAAAAAATACTGTGCCCATTAGTTTGTTGTGCCTCTGTCCAGCAGTGACACAGAGATGATTCCCGGGGTAAACCTACGATCTCCCATCCACAGGTCTAGATTTCTCTTGAACAGAGTCAGCGAGGTGCTCTGCCTCACATGGACCGGGATTTTATTCCACAGCATAGGGAGTCTCTGAGTGATAAATCTATCCCTCCAGCACGTCCTATTTATATCCGTGCTAAGGTTTAAGTCGCTTGCTCTAGTGGTTTTGGTGGATTTGGATTTTTTGAGGTGGAGCATGTTCATTAATTCCGGGTTGGACATGGATTGGATTTTTTGAGGTGGAGCATGTTCATTAATTCCGGGTTGGACATGGCCTTGTATGTCAGGCACATGTCACCTCTGAGCAGACGGTATGCGACTGAATAGAGCTGGAGTTTCTTCAATCTGGCAGCATATGACAGATTTTGGAGTCCCTTTATCCTTTTGGTGAGGAACTTTTGGGGTCTCTCCAATTGCTGCAGATGTCGGGTGAGATACATCTCGAATGGGGCATTGTACTCGATCATTGGTCTGATAAGTGAAGAGTACAGGGGAACAATGACCTCACTAGATCTGGATGTGAATCCCTTCATGATCAGGTGGGCAATGTAGAAGGTCTTTCTAACCACTTTAGCAATGTGAGTGTCAAAAGAAAGGCCACTGTCAACCTGGGTCCCCAGGTCCCTGATAACCTCTTCTGTGCTTAGTGGATTGCCACCTATATGGTAGCTTGGGGTTACCTTGTTTTTCCCGAAGGGTATGACTATACATTTTTGGCATTTAACTTCAGGCCATGGCTCTGGCACCAGCTATCTGTTTCCGTGAGTCCCTTCTGAAGGATATCCGTGTCCGATGCACTTTCCACTATGGCCCAGTTTGCAGTCGTCTGCAAACTTTGTCAGCCAAAGTCCTCCCATGTTGGCCTGTACTTCTGAGAAGTAGATGCCAAACAATAGGGGCCAAGGACCGAGCCCTGTGGGACACCACTTGTGACCGCTTGGAGTCTGACACAGCGCCAGCAACTCTAACCCTGTGGGTTCTGTCCTTAAGCCAGTTTGCAACCCATCTTGTGACATATGGGTTTACATTTAAGCTGGTAAGTTTTTCTACAATACCTGAGTGGGGTATTGTGTCGAAAGCCTTGCAAGGTCAAGGTAGGCTGTATGGACTGCCTTTCCCTCATCAATGGCCTTGGTGACTGTTTCAAGAAGTCGACCAAGTTCAAAAGGCATGATCTTCCCTTGACAAAGCCAAACTGGGTCGGGTCCAATGTCTGCAAGTCCCCTATATCTTTGTTTATGAGCTCCATTATGATCCTCTCCATAGCTTTGCAGACTAGACTTGTTAAGCTTATGGGGCGGTAATTACCAGGGTCCGTAGAGGCGCCTTTGTGGAGTGGGACCACAGTTGCCGTCGCCACTCCTTGGGCACGTATCCTGTGGTAAGGCTGAGATTAAACAGCTGCCTTATGTGCGGGTTTAATTCCTCATTTAGCTCATGTAGCACACAGCCGGGGACACCATCCGGTCCCATTGATGCTGTGTTTTTAGCTTTAGAGAGAGCAGCTTTCACCTGCGCATTTGAGATGTCCAGGAGGCTACACTCGGCTGGGATAGTTATCTCTCCTTTAGGGGAGAGGGGTGAAGTTTGCACTGAACCTGTCTGCCAGTATGTTGGCAATGTCTGTGGGTTCAGTGATTTTTGTATCATTTTGGACTAATTCTGAGCATATCTGGGAGTTTCCACCCAGGTTCCTAACATAGCTGAAAAAGGCCTTATGATTGTCCTTTGAATCCATGGCAATTTTTCTCTCAAAATTGGCCTTAGTTGATTTTATGAGTGCTCGTATTTTTTACTAATAATGATCAGGGGTGACTTCCCTTTTATGGATTTTGTTCTATCATGTAATAGCTTTCTCCTCTTATTGTAAAGTTTGTTAATGGCTGGGGTCCACCAGACTGGACGCTTGCCCTTTGTGGAAAGAGTCTTGGTTTTATTTGGGATTGCCTGATCCATGCAGTCCTGGAGGTGTTCATAGAAGGCATTTGTAAGGGCTTCCGCAGCTTGGGTTGTGGTTTCCTCTGGCTCAGGGGCCTTGAAGGATACCACACCAGTCTTGAGTAGTGTGAAGTTTGCTTTAGAGAAGTTCTTCACTATGGTCTTTTGTTTGGGGTGGGGCGGATGTGGATTTCCAGTGAGATTAGTTTACGATCAGGTCTCACCACTGAGGGATATACTTCGGTGTGGAGCATTTTGTCCCCATGTTTGTGACAATGAGATCTAGTATATTTTCTCCTCTCGTGGGAACAGTGACTAGCTGTTCCATGGCATTTGAATTTATGAACTCCAGGAACCGTTGGGCTAGAAAGTTAGGGCTTGACTAATGTTCCCAGTCTATATTAGCGTAGTTGAAGTCACCCAATATGATGGTGTTTGGAGATACATTTATACCCTCCAGTGTCTTCAGGAAGGCTGTGCGGGGTTCCTGAGTTTGAGAGGGTGGCCTGTAGCATGCTACAATTTGTAGAGCAGTTTTGCCTATGGTTAGTTGCACCTGGATGGTTTCCGAAGCTTGCATTGCCACCAACCTGGAGGTGTGAGTATCCTTTATGAATATGGATACACCCCCTCCTTTTGTGGTGTGGTCCGGGTTTTGGGGCCAGAACGCATGATATGAGGTAAAACCTAATAGTGCCGGGGTGCTCTCAGGAGCCTTGAACCAGGTTTCAGTTACAGCACAGACATCGATGTTCTCCATACTGAGAAGGGCCTCGAGTGCGTGCATTTTGAGATTTAGACTTCTGGCATTGAGCAGCATTACCCTCAGTTTCTTCCCATTTTTGTTTTCTAGGGTGGTAGGTTTAGAATTTGAGCCTTGCCTAAAAAAGGCACTATGGGGTGGCAAGAGCCTTAGCCAATATCCGGAATCCCAGGGGTGACAGGTGCAAGCCATCCCTTGCGAAGCAGCGTGGCTTGTCAAGCATGTCATCCCAGGCAGACAGACACTGGATCCCCTTTGAATGACACCAGACATTAAGCCAATTGTTAAAGCTGATCATCTTGTCTCTATATTGTGGCATCATTCTTGGTGAAGGAAGGATACTGCTCAGGGTTAGGGTCATACCTGCCTGGGCTACATAATCAGAGAGCTCCTCTATGTCTCTTTTCATGTAGTCCAGGGAGGTATCGCCTCAGGTCGCTCACACCAGCATGGACAATGACTGTGTCATATTTGTACTTGCCGTGGAGTGACCCGAGTGCTTGTGTTATGTGGCGGATTCTAGCGCCCGATAGGCAGCTTACTGTGACCCTCTCCTTGTTCAGCCTGGTGAGTGGGACGCCAGTGTGTCTGACTATGGAGTCACCTATGACAAGTATGTTTGGTGTTGTATTTGGCCTTAAGGGCTGTGACTGCTTTGCACACTGCTTTTGTGGTTTATGTGTTGCTTGTGGGGTGTCTTGAGGTAGCAGTTGTTTGGGTGTCTGCTTTGGAGGCCTCTGCTGTTTAGGTAAATTTTTACTCAGAGCCTCCGAGTATGTCTTTGTGTGTTTATGTGTTTGATTCAGTGGAGTGGTAGCATTATGTGAGGCTGGTTTTGTGGTGTGTGTAGTTGCCTTCTCCTCCTGTCTGGTCTTGCCAGTCCTGAGTTGAGAGAGCTCAGCCTCCAGTTTGGCTAAATAGCTGCATCTCTCGCAAGTATTTGTGTTATGTGGGAGGAGGAGAGGGTTGTCTGTGTACATGAGGCAGTTATAACATTGCCTCAAGATTCCCAGATTCACCAGCTGGACCGGAGAGGAGATTGACAACTGACCTTTGGACATGCTAGAATAATATTGGGAAATCCTTAATTGAAAACAAGGGCCAGTGGGGAGTGAGGGTGTAGTGCTTTTAATTTTTAGTGCTGACTTATATAATTGCTTTAGTGAGCAAGTGCCAGGTAACTTGAGTGCAATGTGTTACAAGTAACTAAATGCAAAACGACAAACAGTAACTTTCTTTCAAGTGAAACAAGGAAATAAGTACAGTAAGCAATGCAGATATCACTAGTGATCCACAGAAGCTGAGAAGTTGCGTATTAGGTGGAATTAGCTTCCAGGGAAATAACAAGCAAACAAACAACAAGCATATAAACAAAGCTAGATTCAGTAGGCCTGGATCTAGTCTATGCTAGAGCAAACAAGGTGAACCAATTTCAGTAAGATACAGTTCAAATATTCAGGCACTATAAACCTTTAACCAGAAAATTCCCAGCTCAGAAGGGCAGAGTCCAGCCTCTTCTCCCACAAGAGTGCAGACCACGAACCTTCTTAATGTAAAATAACTGGCCTGAAGCCCAAGTGCCTAAACCATAACTAATACACTTGGACACTGGGCTCTCAATCAGCAGTTCCCAACTTAGAAGGATGAAAGCTACCTGTCCTGCCACCACAGTGCTTGCCACAAACCTTCCTAATGTAAAACAACTGGTCTGAAGCCCAAGTGCTTAATCCAAAAGACTTGAATGATAGCTACATGACAGAAATAGGCTTGTATTCTTTTTTTCTTAATTATTTTTATTAAATATTTTTACTTCCAATGGCAATGTATAACATTAGAAATATAAAACATTATATGACTAGAAAAAAAATCAATAAAAAAAGAAATATTAAAAAAAAACTATTTACCAAGGTGCCTATGTACAACAAGAGTTGTCAAAGAAATCAAATACTGACATTATTTATTTAAGTATTAAAAACTGTTTATCTAGCAGTTGTTGAAATTTCCGTCAAGTATTGTAGAAAGAGATGACTCTGGTTGTCCTTGTCTTGATTGTGATAAGCTCAGCTCAGCTATGAAAGAATTCATGAACCAGCTTGTTTTCTTGAAGGTTGCTAAGTTGACATGGCAACCAACATGAAACAGACAAAGCTTTCATGTAAAGTAAAACTCATATTTTATGTTGTTTATCAAGTGTAACTTAAGATATTTTTCATTATGATTACTGCTGCAGTAGCCTTAGTTGTATGGGTTATACCCTGTTAAGGATATAACAGCCAGCTTCCAAAGCTTAAGGGTACTTTAAAAGAATAAATTGGACTTCAAGCCCTACACACTTTTCCTGGAGTTGAAGAGTGCACCTGTTGTGGGCGTTGGAAGAGCAAACAACTTCCGTTACTGAGCAATTTAGTTCCCTTTGGGGAGGGGGCTTCCACATTTACTTTTTATGCCAGAAATTGAATCTTTTCTGTGAATATATATATATATATATATATATATATATATATATATATATATATATATATATATACGTAGGTCTACTTGAAAACACCGACATGCCAAAACACAGATGACAAAAACACCGAGACCAGAAGATCGACAACTAAGATGACCGACAGTTTAAAAGCACAAAACTTCACATGCCCGACAAACCACAATCCCGACAATCAACAAAACAAAACAAATACCTTTTCCGAAAAAAACACACACACAACGCAAGCATGCCAAAAACCTTACAAACCTACACTAAACCTTACATACACAACTATCTATGCACTAACCTTAACCCAAACCCTAACCCTAATGTCCGTCACTATCGCACACTCACCTAACCCGCGTCCTAACCCTATCTCACTTAACCCACCTCTAACCCTAAAGTCTGTCACTATCGCACACTTACCTTAACATGTCAGTGTTCTCAGCGTTGGGCTTTTAAACTGTCAGTCATCTCAGTTGTCGATCTTCTGGTCTCGGTGTTCTCGTTGTTGGTGTTTTGGCATGTCAGTGTCTTCAAGTAGACCTATATATATATATATATATATATATATATATATATATAGATATATATCTTTGTATATACATATATATATATATATATATATATATATATATATATATATATATACATATATAGATATATATATATATATATATATATATATATAGATATATATATATATATATATATATATAGATATATATATATATATATATATATATATATATATATATATATATATATATATATATATATATATATATATATATATATATATATTTATTTTTATTTTACATTTGTTGACCGGGCTAGTCTAACTGGATACATGTCCATTTTCAGTAGAGACCCGGGGAGAAAAGCTCCACTTTTAAACTAGATAAAATCAAGACAATACAAAAAAGATACATGCAATATATAAAGTAAATAAGAATTTCTTCATCAATTTAAGTTATACAGAACTAAAAATATACAGATTTTGAGTACTGGGTTTAATAACGTAAAATACAGTATTATGACGATGGGAAAGAGATAGATCATTCAATATTAGTATAATGGGTATGAATGTGCCTTTGAAATTATATAAAAAGGTTATGAAAGGTGTATAATACAGGGAAGTAGGAGAAATTATGGAGGACAGGGAAGTAGGAGAAATTATGGAGTATAAGTACATGAGAAGTAATTATAGTCATAGTGAAATAAATAGATTGGTTTATGTACGAGGTGGGAAGATAAGAGTTCACTGAGGAAGGAATATGTAGTAAGGAGCATGCTCAGTTATAGCATAATGGGAATAATATACTAGGACGGGGAAGAGTGATGAAATTGCTAAATACTTCAAAGTGGGTTAAGGAGGAGATATATAGAAAAGGTTATGGTGGGGAGGGGGTTAGTACAAAGACAAAGCCATTGTGTTTTTAAGTGAATTTTTAGTTGAGTTTTAAAGAGAGGTAATGATGAAAGAGATGTAAGTTTAGTGGGAAGTTTGTTCCAAATCTTCCCCACAGAATTAGAGAAAAGAGAATCACCTGCCTTGTTGTGGGATTTCTGGGTGGTAACCAGTAGTTTATTTGCTGAGCGAAGGTTAGAAAGGTTTGTGTAGGGGGAGATGAGGCTACTGAGAAAAGGAGTATTACTAGGCTGGTATAGTATTTTATGAGTAATGGAGAGTTGTTGAAATTTTAGCTGGTTATTTAGTTCAAGCCATCCTAGAAGTTTTAGGTTTAGACAGTGATGTGTTCTAAATGAGGACCCAGTAGCAAACCTGGCAATATTGTTATAAGAAGTAGACAGTTTGTTTAGATTGCTTTTGGAAAGATTAGTATAAACTGGGGAGGCATAGAAGAGAGTGGAGATCAGATGGGTCTGGGCAATAGTAGTTCTGGCTTCTGGCATAAGAAAAGGTTTTATCCTATATAAGGATCCAAGTTTTCTGTTTACAGTTTTGATGGTGGCATTAATATGAGCATCAAAGTTGAGGTTGTGGTCAATCAAAACACCTAAGCATTTTGTAGTTGGGTCAGGAGCTATGGTTATACCATCGATGGAGGTAATAGAGAAGTTTAGCAGGGTGGATTTATTAGTTGGAGTAAATAGTAATAGTTTGTTTTTTTTGGCGTTAAGGAGGAGATGATGTTGTTGGAACCAGTTTTCTACTTGGTTGAATACTGATTGGGTGATGGCATGGAGTTCAGATAAAGTGGTTGCTTTACAAATCAAAGTGGAGTCATCTGCGTATTGTATGCAGGTAGTTAGAGGTAAATTAGTAGAAAGGTCATTAATGAATATGGAGAAGAGTAGAGGTCCCAGGATAGAGCCCTGTGGGACACCAAGGGCAATAGGGAGATGTTTGGATAAGTTATTATCCCAAAGGACAGCTTGCTGTCTATTGTGCATATAGGATTTGAATCAGTGTAATGCCTGTGTGTCAAGTGAAAATGAGTTGAGTGTATTGAGTAGTAATTGATGGTTGACCATATCAAAAGCTTTAGAGAGATCAATGAACAGAGCAGAGGAGAGCATATTATTGTTACAATGTTTATTAATACAGTCTGTAAAGGATAGGAGAGCAGTGGTGGTACTGTGGAATGGTCTAAAACCATGTTGACAGTCAGCTAGAAGGTTATATTGGAGAATGTGGTCAAGAATTTGTTGGTGGATACATTTTTCCATAATTTTGGCTAGTGCTGATAGTAGGGCTATGGGCTGAAAGTTGGAGAGTTCAGTTGAGTTCCCTCCTTTGTGAAGTGGGATTATGTGAGAGATTTTCTATAGTGAAGGAATGGAGCCTTCAGTTATGGTTCTATTAATTAGAATAAAGATGGGGTAGGCAAGAGCTTTAGCAGCAGTTTGAAGGTATTCAGGTGGTAGAAATTGGCTGAGAGTGTACAGGGTTTGAGTTTATGAAGCAGAGTATGGATGAGGGCTGTAGGAATAGGTTTTAAGTGAAAGGTAAGTGGTAAGGTAGTAGGGAAGGACGATAGGGTAGGGCTGAGAGGTGGTAGGGAGTTAGCTAGAGATTGGACAGTTTCAGTTAAAAAGCTGTTGAAAGCATCAGCAATCTCATTTGGAGTGTTTTGGCAGACACCAGATGGGGTGGGTGTTTTGGACTGTCCTGGATGTAAGAGTTTATTTATGCCTGACCAGAAGCTTTGGGGTTGACTATGGTGATTTTGTTGAAGAAATATTTTTTTTATCCTGAAGTATTGATTTTTTGGTGGCATTTCTTAGTTGTCTAAAGTGCTGCTGATCAATTGGGTTTTTGGTGTTTCTCCATTTGGACTAGATTTTATTTCTTTGTAGGATTTGTTGTCTGGTTTCTTTAGTGAGCCATGGGGCTGCTTTGCATCTAGTTCTTATGGAGCATAAGGGGGCATGGAATTCTAAAATTTGTAGGAATTTGGAGTTAAAATGGGATACTGCTCCATCAATTGGTAGGTGCCTTATGGGTGACCAGTCACAGGCTTGAAGCTCAGCCTGAAAATTGACTGGATTAAATTTTTTTTTTGTTGCGGGTGATTTTAAAGGTAGGTTGATTTGGAATATAGGATTTTTGTCTAGATAGGTAGGTTAGTGAGTGGTCACTAATATCATCAGGAAGGACACCTACTTTTTAAGAGAGAGAGTGGCAGTTTATTAAGATCCAGTCTAATATACTTTCTTTGCTGGTGGGTTTATGGATTCTAGTGGGGGTGGTAATAGTTTGAGAGAAGCCGAAGTGGTTTATATGGGTTGTGGGTCCTAGAGTGGTAAAGGAGTTCCAGTCTATATTAAAATCACCGAGTACTATGGTTTCTTGAAGGAAGGATGTAGAAACCAGCAGAGGATACTTTCTATGATGCTAATGTTATTGCCTGGGGGTAGGTAGGAGCATATTATGTTAATAGATTTAGTATTATTGAGCTAGAGCTTGGCAATAAGAATTTCCACATTGGTTTCTAGAGGGGGCTGTGCCAGTATGGATGTGACCTGTAAATGAGATTTGTGCAATATTGCTACCCCACCACCCTTTTTGGTAGTTCGGTCTAACCTCAGGATGTTATAACCAGGTGGGAGTATTTTATTGTCTTTTGTAACAGGTTTAAGTCAGGTTTCAGTTAAGCATAGGATATCAAAAGAGTGAGTATCTAGTAGAGCGTGCAGTTGGCTTACTTTATTGTTAACACTCCTTATATTGAGATGAGCTATGAGTAGTGAATTAGTGGGAGTGAATGGGGGGGCGAGCTGTCTTAGGGTATTGTTATAAGGTCCTGGGTTGGGATGGATGTCCCCGTGAAGGAGAGGATATTTGAGAGGACTATATGGATGCTTCAGTGGTTTAGTGTAGTTAAGTTGCGCTTTCCTAAAATGTATAAATGTAAAATGGGCTACTCTGTGGTATTTAGGTGATAGATATGATGAGGTGGATGTTATGTTAGAATGGCTAAGGATTTCAAGATTTGTTATTAATGTTTGTTTAAGGGATTGGTGAGAAGATGAGAATTGTAGGTTTTTGTAATGAGTGAGAGTATAGGGAATAGAGAGGATAGATAATAGTAAAAGTAGGAGTGGTAGTTTAATGTAAATGAGTGAATAAGTAAAGGGCATGGTGAAGGAGATGATAAAATGTAATAGGGAATTAGGAGGTTGGAGTAAATGAGGGTGTGGACTAAATAGGTGTAAAAGAGGTAAGGGAGAGTGATTATCAGTATGTGAGTGGCTGTGTAAGTGGTAGGTCTGTAAAGAGTGGTGAAAGATTATTTGATAGGAGTGAGGGGGAGTGGCTTGGTAAGCATAAAGGTAGGACCACTGGGGGTGGGTGGGAATTGGGGATATATATATATATATATATATTTTTTTTTTTTTTTAAGTTAGAAAAAATGTGTTTTATTGCATATAATGTATGTGACTTTTAAGCAGGAGTGTTACTTTTCACCTTTACAGAAAGAGAACAAAAGTTGCGCTATTTTCACCAGGAAGGGATGGGGTAAGTGTCTAAAGTGCTTTTTATTGTTTCTTTGGTGGAAAAAAGTTACTTTTTTACTGCTTACCTGTTTACAGCCTACTAGTCTCTCAGTTCTTCCTTCTTCCAGCCATAAAAATAAGCCATTACCACCATAGCAGGCTGCTAAAGTACCTCAACTGAAGATGGGTGACTGTGCTTTTGCCATTTCTAGTTCCTCAGACTGTGCGTTGGCCATTTATACTTCCTCATACCATTCATCTATTTCCTTGGCTGCCTCTGAGTCCCTACAGCCACCATAAGTCATAGGTTAGATACATCTTCTGCAGCTGTTGGAGTGCCCTTGGTGGACAAGGGAGAGGCACTACTGCTGGTGCTGGCAGAATGGGTGGGGAATACCCTTTGTCTAGCCATACTGCTATTCCTATCCCTAGGGAGGTTTATTCTGGCAAAAATGAGTAATCCTTTTCAGAAATTCCTGTCAAAAAGTAGTAAAAAGTTAGACATGTATCTACGCCTGTCTCGGACACTTTAGATAGGAGTGATTTATTGCCGTTAGCTTAAGGTTTAGTTCAGGGTCTTGACCTTTCCAGTTTAGCTGTTTCTGGTAAGAAAAAGGGATTCACTATTTTTTAAGAGGTTCATGAATTCATACCACAAAATGTAATCTCCAAACTCTGGACCCCAACCAGTTTGGGTTTGTAAAAGGCAGATCATGTCTCCTAAACCTGATAGACTTCTTTGAAGCAGTCACCAAAGCCATAGACAAGGGTAAGGTGGTTCACACAGCCTATCTAGATCTTGCCAAGGCTTTTGACACCATCCCTCACTCTGGAATTATAGATAAACTCACTAAAGTAGGTATAAATCCCTATGTCACAAGATGGGTTGCCAACTGGCTCACTGACAGAACCCACACTGTGAAAGTAGCAGACTCCAAATCCGACTTCAGACCAGTGACAAGTGGAGTACCACAGGGTTCAGTCCTGGGTTCTTTCCTGTTTGGTATCTACTTCTCTGAAGTACAGGTAACACAGAAGGTCTTTGGCTAATGAACTTCGCAGATGACTGCAAACTTGGAGCCATAATCGAAACTCCTAACAATGTGGACATCCTACAAAAAGGCCTTACTGAGATAGATATCTGGTGTCAATGCCATGGCCTCAAGCTCAATGCCAAAAAGTGTATTGTCATCCCCTTTGGTAAAAATTCTGTACCCATGAACTACAACATAGGTGGTAGTATACTTAACACCGAAAGTGTGATAAGAGACCTTGGGACACAGATCGTCTCTCCTTTGATAATCACATCGCCACAGTAGTCAGAAAATCCTTCTAAGTGGCATACCTCATCACAAAAGTTTTCTCATCCAGAAAAAAAGAGGTCATTGTTCCCCTCTACTCATTACTCATTAGACCCATTATAGAGTACAACGCCCCTTTTGGCATGTACCTCACAAGACATCTACAACAACTGGAAAGGCCACAGAAATACCTCATAAAGAGGATTACCGGCCTCAAACAGATGCCCTATGCAGACCATCTAAAAAAACTCCAGCTTTACTCTGTCGCATATCGCCTACTCAGAGGTGATCTCTGCCTAACATACAAAGCTATGTCAAACCCAGATCTGTTGGACATGCTCCACTTAAAGAAATCACAATCCCTCCAAGCTACACACTCTAGAGACCTAAACCTTGTCACCACAATAAACAGAACATGCGGGAGGGATAGATTCCTGTCCCAGAGACTTCCCATACTCTGGAATAAACTACCTATCTATATCAAACAAAGGTCCTCATTAGCACTCTTCAAGAAAAAATCTTGATGATTGGATGGGAAATAGGAAATTCATCCTGGGGATCACCTCTGTGGCTCTGCTTGACAGTGGCACATGAAAATCATTTTCTTGGGTGGCAAAAGCCAGGGTACCTTTTTGGCTGGGCTTGTATAGGCCCCAGGGCCAATAGCCTAGTATCTACCTATGAACCTATGAACCTATACCTCTCAACTGTACAGATTTACCCAGAACATGCAGATTTTGGCCTCATATTTTTGATCTGTTTCCCATAAAATTGTGTTTTTTGGCAAGTCACTGGCAAATCATAGAGGACTGAATTCAGAACATAATGACAAACACATGAGATTCAGATTTCATACTCTTCAGAAAATTCATGCTGGGGGGCGTGGCCAAGGATGAACACAGGATAGCAGCAGATTTCTTTAGCTCCACCAACTTAACTGCACTGACAGGAAATAATTACTTTAAAAATCAACTTATGAAATAATTTTCTTTCTAAATACGTTTGGAATATCAGTTTCTTGAATAATATCTAAAAAAGAAAGAACATTTCAATAATTTTCCTGTCAGAAAACATCTTGGAAATTTCTCTGTCATCACCTCTGTTTGAAATGAGTTCCACTAAGACAAATTCTCAGGATTCCAGCATCAAGAAAGAGCTTCAGTCTCTGATATCTACTATTCAGCAACTTACTACCAAAATGGACAAACTGGATACTAAAATTGATAACTTCATAGAAAAAACTACAAAACAAATAGATTTGTTACATCAAGACTTGCAACAACAGAAGGCTCAGATTACAGGCATAGAAGAGTCTGTTAATGATATGGAGAATAGAATCCAGGAAGAAGAAATTAACATTGAGTTTTTGCTGAAGCAGAACACACATCTACAAACCAAACTTGATGACCTGGAAAATAGATCTAGGCACAATAATATTAGGATTTTTGGACTGCCAGAAAATATAGAAGGTAACAATATTACTTCTTTTTTAAATACTTGGCTTCCCAAAACTTTAGACTTGTCAGAAGCATTTTCTTTTGGTATTGAAAGAGCCCATAGATCCTTATCTAATTTTAACTCTAACAAAAAGTATCCTAGATCAGTTATAGTAAGATTTCTATCATCTTATGACAAGGAGATGGTACTAAAATCTGCATGGGCTAAAGCACCTGTTAAAATTAATGAGGCATCTGTGTGTTTTGACAATGACTATTCTTCCTTGGTAATAACTAAAAGAAAAGTTTTTCTGCCCTTAATAAGAGAGCTTAAGAAAGCACAGTTCAAAACCTACCTTTTGTTTCCTGCCAAACTAAAAATCTTTTTACCTGATGGCCCTAGATTTTTGAAGACTTGGACTCTGCTTTGCTGTATATTAAAAAAATAAGATATTGGATAAAATAGAAGATATGGAATGGGCTAGCCCTTCGTTAAAGAGGATGGCAACAGAAACTTCTTGGAAGACTTCAGAGAAGCAAAAAAGACTAAAAAACAAATGACATGTTCTATGTTTTTTTTTCTCTTTCTCCTTCTTAATCTCTTCAAATACAGTTACTGCATCTCCAGAAAGCCACAAATATTCTAAAAGATTTATTCAAAGTTATTTTCTGTGTGCAAAGAACTGTTTTTGTTTCATAAATAGTCAACATCTCTGAGGAACAAATAACAAGCTATCAATCAACTTGTTTATCTTTGTGATAAAGAGACCCAAGGTTAGTAATTTGATACATTTTCTTTCTCTTCATGTTTTAAATAATGGCATTCTTTTTAAACTATGCATTTAGTGAGGGGTGGGGGAGGGCAAGGAGAGAAGTATGATGAAAAATATGAAAAAGTGAAATAATAACTTATTAGATTTAAAAAAAAAAAAAACTATATATGCTGTTTAAACACTGTTGCTAAATATTATACCATGATTCTATTGCTTATACATGATTACAAATAATATGCAATGATTTAATTACAAATAATTAGAACTAAAATAGTTGTAAATAATATGTTTCATATTTATCTTTATTAATATAAACAGCAAGTAATATTTCACTGTAGATACTCTTTATAACTTCCTTTTTTTCTTTTCTCTTTCTTCTCTCTCTCTCTCTTTATTTTCTACTCTCTTTCTTTTCTTTTCTCTCTCTCTCTTTTTCTCCCATATAAGTACATTGACATGCTTCTGATAATACTGATACATGTATATAATGAGATTTGTATAAGAAAATGAATTGGGGCATAAAAAAATTAGTTGTATTATATGTTAATGACTGTAGGCTTAGTTTCACTGTCATAGAGACTGTAATGACTTGTAAAATACTTCGCGAAGGTTTTGCACTGTTTAGTTTCATTTGTATTGCTAAATGAATGTCAGTCACTTGCATTTATTAAAATTCCCACCAGAATGTTAAGGGAGACAATTTGGGATGTGGGTTACCTCGTGAATAGTGTCCTCGAGTTGTTTTAAAAGCTTCAACACTCAGAATACACGCAGAGAAGCTGAATGCAGTCATTTTGAACTTTGACCCCTGGTTTCACACTGACACATCGCAGATTCAAGAAGAACACTCTACCAGGAAGTAGAACTGCTGTAAATGCGACTGTGTGATGAAAAACGAACTCTATTACATTTAAATGTGAGTTTTTTTTTATAACAACTTACTTATTTAAGATGTAATTTATAAAATATGAAAGTTATAATGATTTTGAATGATTCAGTATGCCATAGTAAGCAAGTGAGATATTTTAGAAGGCATAGAAGGTAAAATATATATACACATTTTTGAAAGCTTACATGACTGCAACATATTAATGTATATAAATACTTATGATTTAAACATATATAATGTTATAAATCATTTGACTTATCTAATTGACAAGCATAAGTATCATTATGATTTTATCTTAGAAGAAATTGTCATGTGACATATTTTAAAGCAGCAGTTCAGATATATAAAATACAGATGGCTTTCTTCACAATGATTTAAGTATATCTGGGAATTTACATTGCTGTGTAGTATGATTTGTAACCATATCTATGAGTATAAATATTTTATTTAACTGGCAATAATAAGTATGAGAAGAAAGCTTTGGTGCAAGTAATTTAAAGTTTTTAAAACTGTTAACTGCATTTCTATGACAGAAAATAGGAATATCCTAATATATGTAATGTCTGAACCATAAAAGCCTAAGTTATTGACTCTAAATGAACATAAGAACTTATTTTTACAAACTTTTAATAAACTAATATGTAGATATGCCCCCTTTTTTTTTTTTTTTTTTTTTTCTCTCTTCTCTCTCTCTCTTCTTTTCTTTCTCTCTCTTTTCTCGGTTCCCATTATCAAGTTTATTAGAATGCTATTTTGATTATAAATGTATTGTACTAAATAGATGTACATAGCAGTATGAACTGTTTCTAAATGTTCCTATTTGTTTATATGATGCTGATTTATAAATTGTTTAGCTTTGTCTTACTAGATAATCTAATTAAAAGAGGTTAACTTTAGTTAATAATAACCAGTATTAAATTGATAAGGTGGCAGCTGAGGTACTGCTGCTTAGGATAGGGGGATAACTTGAGTGGTATGTGCTACTCAAAGTTGGAGTTTTTAACTCCAGGCTGGGTGCAATGTTTAATCCTAATTTTATTTTCATCTGTTTATTGTTGTTTGTATATAGTTCTGACATCCACAACACATTTTATAAACTCATTGCCACTACAAGTAAAAATGAAGTTTATACAAAATCCCATAAGATTTTCAACAAATACAGCTATATTTAATGGTACACCTAAAGGAGGAGGTATAATATCACTTATTTTGTTAATTGTTATTCTGATTATAAGTTTTATATGTTTAAAAAAAGCCAAATGATTTCTCCAAAAGGAATTTCTTTAAACATTAATGGACTGAATAACCCATGTAAAAGGGCAAGTTTAATGAGATACATTAATTTACATAAGGCCAACTTAGTATTCCTTCAAGAAACACATCTCCTGAAAAAGGATATTGATAAATTAGCCACTAATAAATATACAGTCTTAGTTAGTTCAGAACACACTCAGAAAAAAAAGAGGAGTGGCTATTTTATGGAAGAAAAGCATGCCCATACCTAAAACTATTAAGTCTTATGAAGATGATAAAGGAATGTTTTGTATGGTTACAATACAGATTAATGGAAAGACATATACATTAATCAATGTATATTGGATACCAGGAATTGGCATTAATACAGTGAAATACCATCTCAATAAGATCATATCATTTTCTATAGGAGATATTATTTTAGCAGGTGACTTTAATTGTATCCTACATGAAAAAGATACTACTACTATAGGAAAAAGGAAAATTACATCTAATGCAAAACATTTAAAGGATTTTGTTAATTTATATCATTTGAATGATATTAATAATCAGATAGATTCAAAATCATTACCATACACTTTTTTTTCTAACAGATATAAAACTTATTCAAAAATAGATAGAGTCTTTATTTCTAACCAGATGGTAACAGAATTAATTAATTCTAAAATCATTTTGTGTCCTATATCAGATCATAATTCAATTGTCTTTGAGTTTATGATAAAAAGTACTTACAATGTTCAGATCAAAAGGATACCAGCATACTTAACTCAACTAAAAGACTACAAAGATTATATACTTTCAGAAGTGCAACATTTTTTAGACATAAATAATACACCTGAAGTCTCCATTGTTTATGTTTGGGATGCTTTAAAATCATACCTATATGGACAAAGTATCAGATGGTATAATAATAAAAGGAAATCTTGGGACAAGGAATTATTAGATATTCAAAGTAAATTAGACTCATATAAGCATAATAATAAAGAAAATATTATGGACAAAAAAGTTATTGAAGAAATAAAAAAATTAAATGAGAAATACAAAGAAATTTTAACTCATAAAGTTAAAATAACATTAGAGAAATACAAGTTTTTGTCTTACTCAATAAGTCCCAAATACTTACATAGACTTAAAAATAAAACAAAAGGTTGAATAAGCAAAATCATATCAAAGAAATTTTCTCTCCAAGGAAAAAGAAGAATGTTTCTAGTTTACCAGAAATATTAGATGAATTTAGAAATCACTTTCACAAAATTAATCATAATAACATTAACATGGAGCCTAAAGATAAAATAAAGAAATGTATAACTACATACATGAATAAAAAACTTAATAAACAACAGACTAAACTATTGGATCAAAATATTTCATATACAGAGGTTGTTACACAAATAAACAAGCTTAAATCAAACAAAGCACCAGGTAATGATGGTATTATACCAGAGATCTATAAAATTCTTTCCAAAAGTACATACTCATTAATACATAAGGTTTTTATTTTGGCCCAAAATGAGTTAACAACTCCCCCATCTTGGCAATACACATTTATTTCGCCAATTTTAAAACCCAATAAAGACCCAACCAGATGCACTTCATATAGACCTATCTCATTACTTAATGTTGACTATAAAATGTTTATGAATATTTTTGCTGATAGATTAAAGACAATCATCCCAGGCATTATAGATATAGACCAGACAGGTTTTATTGTAAATAGAAATACTTTTGATAATATAAGGAGAACTTTAACGTTAATTGATTTTGCAAATAGGAAAAAGAAAGATTTAACATTTATTAGTCTCGATATAAGTTCAGCATTTGATTCAGTAAGTTGTGACTACTTGTTTATCTTACTGAAGTGCACAAACTTCTCAGATGCATTTGTAAATCTAATTGAACATCTATATAAAGGAGCACTGGCTTACATTAAGATAGGAACATATGTCTCACAAAAAATACCCATTTTAAAAAGTACAAAACAAGGGTGTCCACTCTCTCCATTATTATTTACTTTAATAATGGAGCCTTGGGCTAATTTGATCAGAAACAGTACTGATATAGAAGGATTTGATATAGATGAAAATACAATATCTAAAATTCAACTTTTTGCAGATGATGTTCTAATTACATCAGCAGGATCTAATTCTTCTATGCAGTCCTTATTTGATAAAATGATGAATTTTAAAAATATCTCTCGTTTAATATTCTATGAAGAAAAAAACTAAAATATTACCAATATATACACGAAAAAAATGTCCTCATTAGTGATTTTAGCAAATATATACCCAACTCAGGTCAGATAACATACTTAGGTATAATATTAACTAAAGATATCAAATCTATTATACATAATAATTATAGTACCTGTCTTCTTAATATACAAAATCTTTTCAATAGCTGGAATAATATGTTTTTTACTATGGAATAGAGACTTACAATTATTAAAATGATAATATTCCCTAAGATATTATACTTAATACAATCCATAATACTCCCACCTACAAAAATAATTATTAAGAAATTGAATTCACTAATGTTAAATTTCTTATGGGCACCTAATAGACCTAGGATTGCATTAAAGAAACATACTAATAGCTGGTCTCAAGGGGGCATTTCATTTCCAGACTTTAATTTATATACTATCTCTTCTATTATAAAAGTTATTACTTTGTTAATAGATCAGTCATATGTTGCAAGATGGAAAGATTACTAGGAACTAATTAGCATTCACTTCATGAAAATCTCTTTAACACATAAAATATTATTGTAAATAACCTCATGTTATGGTTACTAAAAGAATTTTGTACTTCACCTATTACACCAAAATATATAGTTAGTTACCCATTAAACATTATTATCAGTTATCGTAATTTTATATTCATGCATCCTAAGTATAAGGAATGGAATTTTATTCTATTTCCTATAATGTATACACAGGGTATGCTTTTGTCAACTACTTCTGAAAGAACTCTTTTAGTCACAGAAAATGATCTAAAGTATTGGTATCAGTTGCTATCTGATAATAAAGTAAAAAAATTTAGACTTCTTAAAACAAGAATTTGATCTGAGAGAAACTTGTTGGTTAGAAGTTCAGACCTTTAGACAACATCTTATTAATAAAATTGATTTAATGTCTATAACAGTTAAAGAATCTATTCCGATACTGATTGATTACTTGATATTAAATTTACAACATAAAGTTTCTGATAAAGGTAAGCTTTCATACATACATAAAATTATCAGAGAAGAAACTTATTACAGTGTAGATACCTATTGGAATTATTTCATTTCCATTAATGGTGAATCACCAAAACAACAAGATAAACAATATATATTGGAATCTGCTTATAAAACTACTTCCATTATTTGGAAACTTTTTACTTGGAAATTTTTACATAGATCCTTCTATACACCTTTAATGATGAATAAAATAAATAATAAAGACAACCTATGTAAAAGATGTAATGTAGAAATTAATGCTGATTGGGCACATATGTTTTATGACTGTATAAAATTGAAGGAATATTGGAAGTTAATCAATGATTTTTTGCAGACCCTTTTTACAGATAATTTCATTATTTCTAAATCACTTATATTATTCAACACTCCTGTTCCTAAAAGTGTTAAAAAAGTTAAGCTTCCCTTGTTATGGTCTATTCTAGCAGTGGCGAGAAAAATAATAACCAGAAATTGGATTTCAGATACTCCTCCTTCGTTTAATGAATTTAAAAATGTTATGACTGAAGTGTGTCATATGGAATTGATGACAATAAAATCAAGAACTACTAGAAAAAACATCTTATTATATTATATGGGATACTTTACAAAACCTGTTAAAAAAATCTTGGTTTCAATAGCATGGCATTTTAGTTTAATCAATTGATTTGATTTGTAGTGGATGTCTTTGTAAATACTTTGGTTATTTTATTGAATGTTATAACTATTTATATTTTAATTACTTGTATAAAGTTGTTATGCTATTTATTTTGTATGTTAAAAACAATAAACTTGTTTAAAAAAAAAAAAAGAAAATTCATGCTAATGCAAAATCAGTTATTCTACCAACCTTTTTATGTTTGTAAGAGCAATATTTAAAAACTGTCCCTATTTTGAGGCCTTTGTCCCCACCATTATTTATAACTTTGTCCAGATTTCTTGCTCTAAGAGGTTAAGAGGTAAGGTCTTCAGGTTTCTGATTCAGATTCTGAGGAGTGTGAGGGTCTTGTTAGTCCCTTTGAGTGATGCTCTTTTTCTGAAACTATTCACAAAATGAATTTGTTGTTTCACTGGGAACATAATGACATTCCACAGTCCCCTGAAGAAGTAAGATGATTTATTACAACTGAATTTTCCAGAACCTACTCTAATTCATCCTGTACTATCAGCACTGGATGATGTTTTTGTCACAGCCTGTAACTTGCTTGACAGCCAGCCTGCTGCCATGAAGAAACCAGGTAGATTGCATATAAAGTTCCTCAGTCTTAAATGTTTTTATATGCTAATCCCAGATCAGGCCCAGCAGCTATTGCTCTAGTGAACCTACCTGCTTCTAAACATCCAGTTAATACAAATCCTAAACCTTCTGACAAGGACAGGAAGGATTTAACTAGATTTGTGAAAAAAAGTGTATTATACCATGACCCCCAATTAATATTCCAAAACGTGCACGCTGATTGGCCAGCGTGCACGTTGTAAATCGACTTATACTAATGGAAAAAGGTCCGGTCGCCCGGGCTTTTTCCATTAGTATAAGTCTCTTTTAAAACACTGTTTTGCTATGTTAAGAGAGTTTAACATAGCGACACAGGTTTAAAAAAAGCAACGGAGATATCCGTTGCTTTGTTTAAAGCTGTCTTGCTATGTTAAACTCCTTTAACATAGCGACACAGTGTGTAAAAAGCAACGGAGATCTTGCTTTCTCCATTGCTTTTTTTTAAACCTGTCTCGCTATGTTAAACCCATTTAACATAGCGAGACAGGTTTAAAAAAAAAAGCAACGGAGAAAGCAAGATCTCCGTCGCTTTTTACTGTTTCGCTATGTTAAATGGGTATAGCATAGCAAGAGAGCTTTAAAATAAGCAACGGACATCTCCATTGCTTATTTTAAAGCTGTCTTGCTATGTTAAACCCATTTAACATAGCGAAACAGTAAAAAGCAATGGAAATCTTGCTTTCTTCGTTGCTTTTGGCCACAGCTCTGATGTATTGCGTAGGCATGCACAGTACATCAGAACTGCCGCGGATACCAGACAGCTGCGGAAGGGCAGCAAAGAGGCATTATACAATGCCATTATTTAAGAAAAGTAATTATTTCTTTGCTTAAATAATGTCATAGTATAATAGCAATAACCCACTTCTGGGTGTGGGTAATGCCGGATTTACCCACGGTTGTCTTTGTTTGGTCACGCCAACCGTGGGTAAATCCCGCATTACCCACACCCAGGCATGGGTTATTGCTATATTCTGCAACACTTTTACTTTTAGAATTCTCAGCTATCAAGCTCATGTTAAAGTTTGTCTCTTTTGAGAACATGAGGAATTATGGCATCTGTTTTCTCTTCTAAGGAAAACAAACGTCTCTGTGTAACATAACTGATTCAGTGTTTCAAACACCTACCCATTGTTTGAAATGTAGTTATTATTCTGGTGATACCATTTCAAGGGCTGCTACCACTGGAACTGTCATTAAGAGGTTTGCTTTGTTCCATACTCAAAACCTTCTAGAGGATATTAAAGCTGAATTTTTGAATTCTCACTTGGACAGATAGTTTTTGGATCATCTGCTGCAGAAGTCCTTACGTGTGGTATGAGAGGTAAACTGATTGAAAGAATTTCTCATTTTTCAGTCTTCCTTCCCCAAGTTTGCCAGGGGATTTAATGCTACCTGTCCAGCCCTTTTTCAAAAAAAAGAAATGAATAATAATAAAATAAAGAATACATCAAGTTGCTTGTAAGCAAATGTTTCAAACGCAATGGCAGGGAGGTTCCAAAAGAAAGGAGAAACTTTCCAGGATAAAGGACAGTCTAATATATCTGGTTGATGCCTGCATTCCCCCTACCACTCTTACAAACCCTCAATCCTTCCAGAATGTCTGAACCTCCATTTCCCTTTTTGACAATGGATAGTTTCAGATAGATGGGCTCCAAAAGCATTTCACCCAAGTTGCAGATGGCAGTGTGAGTGTCTTTTTCTTGTTCCAGGGATTCCTCCTCATCCTTCAGACCAAACTTCTCTTTTCCCCCTGTCATTTAGCATCTGCTGTCTTTGGGCAGGGGGTGATAAAAACAGTGCCTCTTCCTCAACTACAAAAAAGGGTTTTATTCAGGAATGATTTTGGTCCCAAAGAAAGAACGATCATAGAGACCAGTTCTGAATCTTTCCTTTCTAAACTTGTGGGTCTGAGTTAAAAATGTTATCCCTCCTCAACTTTTTACTCTCATTCCCTATTTGAGTTTGCTGATGACATTAGATTTAAAAGATGCATATTATCAGTCCTATAGATCCAGATTTCAGACATTTCTTAAGTTTTTTGTGTCTGAATCACAACATCAGTTTTCTGAATTACCCTGCTCCAAGGGCATTCGCAAAGTGTCTAATTGCAGTGATAGCCTACTACAGAAAGCAAGGCAAGGCATTCACATCTCTCCATATTTATATGACTTGCTTATCTTTGCTGAGTTTTTTCAATGTGTTAAGAATAATTTTCTTGGGTGGTGAAAACCAGGGTACTTTTTTGGCTAGGCTTATATAGGCCCTAGAGCCAATAGCCTAGTACCTACCTATGAACCTATGAACATATGTCATTTGGGTGAGTGATCCTCTACACAAACTGGGTGCCAGGAGAATATACAAAAGCCTTGTTTCACTCCATCTCATTGGGTTATTTTCCTGTGGTATCTTCATGATATCTCTTTTTTAAAAAAAATTTCCAGGAAAAGTAACTCTGTATCTAGATCTATTTCTGAGTTGTTGTGCTCAGACTATGGCCTTGGTGAGGAACTGTCTCTGGATTTTGGGTCTCTTGGCTCTGATTCTTATGATACCTCTAGCAAGATTCCACTTGAGAAAAATCCAACAGTACCTAAAATCAGTATAGTCCCAGATCCAACATCCCCTGATATTCCAGACATTCCAAATTCCTCGTTGGGATTTTGTGAGAAGGGGTACGATTTGGTGGAGAGACCATATCTTTTAAAATACAGGTCTCCCATTTTCTCTTCCAAATCCAGGACAATCTGCCACAAAAGACACCTCAGACTTTATTTGCTGAAAAGTGTTTATGGATAAAATGTGGAGGGTCTTTGAAACAGAAAAGGCATAACAAAAACACATAAACATAAAAGAGGTGTTTGACACTTATAAATGCTCCCAACTCAGTTGTCTTTGATCCCCAAGACCATTACCAGTATTTATAGACAAAACCATGATATGTATATAAACAAATGGGGGATGCCAGAACTTACCCTCTGTGCAGCTTGACCATGGTAGCATAGGTTATGACTTTTCAGCACAGTGTCAGTCTACAGGTATCTTATATACAGTTAGCAAAATTTTGTATCAGACAAGCTGAGAAGGACCAGGACAGGCCCATACCATTATAAACTAAATCAGGAGGTCTTCAGACACTCTTCCAGTTGTGGGAAACAACTCAAAGATATCTTTTTACCTACAGTCACAACAATCAGTTGACAAGGCTCGGAAGACAGATGCTTTTCTTTTCCTGGATAACAATGTTCCTGTATGCTTTTCCACTCTTTTCATTAATATCCAGGGTAATTCTAAAGATTCAGCAGGGATCTGCAAAGGTCATTGTGGTGACTCCCTTCTGCCTCAGGTAAGAGTGGTTTTCCCTTCTCCAAGCTTCCTCATGGACTAGAATTACTCACACAGGACAAAGGGTGTTTGATACATATTGCACCGAAGCAACTAGATGTCAGGACAATAGACTTTCAATACTTTTTAAGCATCTATTTTCTGAGATGCTGCTAATAGAAAATCAAGCAAAATCAAGCAAATGGGAGAGATTTTCTTACTTGGTGTCAAGACAGGAAACAGCCCTTTTTCAGGTTAGTGCTTCTCGGATTTTACATTATTTGTGTGACTTACTGTCCTCTGGTCTTATTCATCCATTAGGGTTCATTTGTTGATAATTTCAACTTGCCTACCCATGGATCCCCCACTTTCAGTGGAATTTCATGTGAAAGTGCTTTTGAAAAAGGTGTTATATGCAAAGCCTTCTTGAAAACAGGAGGCTCCTTCTTGAGATTTTAACTTTGTGTTGGAAAAAACTTCTTCTTTTGAACTGGCTCATCAGGCTGACTTTAGGCTCTTAACATGAAAAACAGTGTTACTGCTTACTCTGACCTCTGCAAGAAGAGTATCTGAGTTGTTGGCTCGTATGGTTGCTTAACCTTATCTCATTTTCCACAAACCAGAATTTTCTTGAGAACTAATACTTAATTTATGCCTAAAGTGTATCCATGTTTACTTTAAGACAAATTACCTGTCTCTCAGAATTCTTTCTAGAACCTAAAACCAAGGGAAAAAGAATACTCCATACCCTGGATGTTAATAGGCAACTCAAGTACTACCTTGACAGGGCAAGATCTTTTTGGAACTCCAGTCATTTCTTCATTTATTGTGAAGGCAAGAAAAAAAAAGGACTGCTTGTGTCAAAACAAACTGTTTTCAAGAGGTTGTCTAAAGTCATTACCTTTTGTTATACCCACAACTAGAAATCAATTTCAACCAGTGTCAAGGATCATTCTTCCAGGGCCTTTGCTTAATCTGTGGAAAGATTTGGATTCTAGAAGGATTCTGGAAGCAGCAATGTGGTTCTATGTGCATAGCATTACAAAGCATTATAAATTAGATACCTTCTCCAGGTCTAGGGCAGGCTTTGCTATGGTCATTCTCTGGGGATACTAGACACTCATTCTTCCTTCTTCCAGTTTGTCTAAGATATAGTAATTTACCCAAATAGCTAAGACTACTACAATAGGGATCGATATGAAGAAAATAGTGAGAGATAAGATGGTGGCCATCCTGTGAACACCATGTCAGCCTGACTCCTACAAAAACAACATGGACACAACAAAATTAAATCAGCACAGAAATGGTCAACTAAGCTCCAAAATGACTTTAAAGGTTAGCTTAACCACTCACTAATCAGAGGGCTTCAAAAATAGTGAAAAAAAAACAAACAAAAAAAGAAAATACCAAACAGATAACTATGAAGAAACTTACCTCCATGGTACAGATGATTTCCCAGATGATACTCTGATGCAACAGTACACAAAATCGAGAAGCCTGACATTACCAAGGGGACTATCAGATTGGCAAATGAAACTGAAACCATGGACTTACAAATATCTAAATCTAAATATTCAGCTATATTCTCTCCTGAAAAGGAAATCATTTCCATACGACCGAGAGCTACCAGACAACCAGACAGCCAAAAGGGCATACGTAAACTGAAAATGGAACATCTTCCAAACTTGGAAGACTTCAAAATGACACTACAAACATCACAAACAGTAATTCAACAACTACCAAACCAGCTGCAAACTTTTGGTAACAAAATGAACCAAAAAACAGAAGCTAAAACATTAGAAAACAAAATAAAAATGAATCAAATATTAGAAACATCATAATCTAATACTAAAAATATTCAGGAACTGCAACAAAAAATCCTAGACCTAGATGTAAGAAGCAAAAGAAACAACATTTTGGTATGAGGAATACCTCAAAAAATATGAACAGTCAAAACTAACTGAAGTTTTACACCAAATTATTGGCTGTCTCCTTGAAAACCAGGCCAAATCCAACCAGATTGTTACTGAGAGAGCACATCATGAACAAAGAACACCACAGTCACTGGATAAACTGAGACAGGTATATATGAGTGTCTTAAGTTAGCAAGATGCCTTTAAAATCTCATTGGCTGCCAAAATGAAAAAGCACTAACATGGAATGGGAACAAAATTACCTTCATCTAGGATTTGCCATACCAAATTAAACAGGATAGACAGAGATTTTCACTGTTTTGTGCATTTGTGATCACAAGAGGGATCGAGTTTCAGATGAGATACTCCTCTACCTTGGTATTCCAGGAGAAGAGAAATAGATACTCTGGATTCACTTAAAGATTCAAAACAAGCCTTCATAAATGCTTTCAAAAAATACCTGAATAAAGTCTTGAAGTCTGACTGCTGAAACATTATAAGAAGACCACATGCCAACTATTAATGGATATGCTAGTAATTGTGGAAACCAAATAGTGTTAACTAAAGAACTGTAAGTTTGGGACAAAATAATATATGCAATCTGTTTTGTATTATAATATTATCTGTGCTGGTTTTATACTCTAAATGACCATGTGGTTGCTAGGGTTTTGCTTATATATGACAGTGTTTTTACAGTGCATTTTCTTCCATTTTTCATAGGGGTCCTTGTGAAAGTGCTCTTATGTACTGGAGTTTTATTCTATTTGTAAGTTAGCATTAAGGTGGTCTTAAATGAAGTCTGCCTGTTAACAGCATTTTTTTTGGTGACCACATACTGATGAATATTAGTGGAACCAAATACTTGTAAGGTTGGGACAAAATAATATATGTAATGTGTTTTGTAGTTTGATATTATTTGTGCTGGTTTTAAACTCTAAATGACCATGAGGTCACCAGGCTTCTAGTTGTATATAACACTGTTTCTATAGCACACTTTCTTCCACTTTTCATGGCGGGTTCCTGTGAAAATGCTCCCATATACTGGACTTATTTTTTCTATATGAAAGTTAGCATTAAGTTGGTGTTTAATGAAGTATGTCTGTTAACAGTATTATCTGATGACCACATACTGAATATCAGTTGATATATTGGAAAGCTGATTTCCAAGATTTACCAACTAAATAATCGTACCCTTGAGACAAAGTATGGGTATAATTACATATGCGCTTTGCATTGGAATATTGTTTGTGCTGACCTAACCTTAGTCACGGTCGAGAATTCTCTCGACAGAGTTTATACAGTGCACTTTCTGCCATTTTACCATATTAAAATATTTGGAAAGTATTTTCATGTTTTAGAGCCTGTTTTTTATGAGAATGAAAGCATTAAAGCTGGTCCTTGCTTTCAAATATCCTATGACTTTATCATTTATAACAAAAAAACAACAGGATAAATGCTATTTGTTCTGCTAAAATTATTTGTGTATCTGTTTACAGTCAACCTGTTTGAATTAAAATATTTGATCAAAATGTATCCTGCTGTGTTTTCCACATACTACATGTTTACATTTCATAATGAGGCTACGTAACTTGATTTTGCGAGGTTTTGGGGTAGTCATGCTATTTTCGATCTACTAAAAAATGTTTTTTATATTAGACTTCAGGGTACATGGATGCAAGAATATAGTATTATTTATTTATATGAATCTTTACACACTGTTCGTTTATTCTCTTCTTGGCTCTTTTGGAGTATGGTTAAGCACAGGTTGGTAGCTGGAACAGCAGAGTATGTGTCATTGTTGTTATATTTAAACTTATATGATAAAAATGGTTCTTATGGTCTCTTAAAACACTATTTCACCATCCATTTGTACATATTTCATGGGAGTATTAATGTGGACAATTGATTAATGGAATGTGAAAGGAATACAAATGAAACAGAAAATAAGTTTTTTTTCACTTAACACTTAAATCAAAGGCTGAAATAATATTTATTCAAGAGACTCACATGATGTCAGGTCAATAAACTTGAACTGGGTAAAAAGTGGATAGGGACTATAACTGAATCATGCACTAAGACAAACAGCACTGGGGTAGCAATTATTCTCAAAAAATCTTTAAAGGATTATATATTATAGTATAACTCAGATGAGGAAGGGATATGTTGTTGCATAGTCCTAAAAAACTCACTTCTTAATAAATCTGTACTATTACTGAACTTATATGTAGCTTGCACTAAACAACACGAGTTTATAATGTCAATTTATAAAATTCTAAGCCAACTCCCTAAGTATTGTTATATTTTAGAGGGAGATTGTAATGCAATTGGTAATGCTACATCTGACAGGACTAGCAGAAGTAAATCTTATAATAAGCATGCTTCAACAACAATTTCTGACTTAAAAATAGATTTTAATTTATTTGACCCCTTCAACTTTCAGAAAAAAAATGCAGTACTAGAGAAATTTACTCTCTGTTCACATTGTTGTAAAACTTGGGCGAGGTTGGATTTCTTCTTGATCTCAGAAATAATTTTCAGCTCTGACATTGACTGTTATATCGAACCACATTTTTTGACCATCCTAGAATTACACTTACTGTTAACTGGTCCAATACATTAAATACCATTAAGAAAGACTATAACTAGACTCTTAACCCTTCACTACTCAAGAAGGATAATATTGTTAAGCCAATTAATGATGTACTTGATGAGCTTATGAACATCCCTCCTAATTCTCATACCCCTTTTGATATACACTGGGCTGCTGCTAAGGCGCAGATTAGGTGCATACTTATTAATAAAGCAATATATTATAAGAAAAGTCTATAGATCAAAAGAAGTAACATTGAAGGGAAAAATCAGTGATCGTGAAGAGGAACTTCATAGACATTATAGCTCTACTATAGAAAAAAATAAATGATCTTCAGAAAGAGCTTTGCCTACTTTATACCAAATTAGTATTATTCAATGAAATGAAAATGGTTGCTAGATACTCTGAATGGACACAAGTTCAGACAAAAATATTAGCAAGAATGATAAATATTAACCAATCCTCTCCATTAATAACCAAAATCATATATCAAAACAAGACTTACAACTCAAATACTGAAATTATTCAGATTTCTGAGCAAGTCTATTCTCAAACATATGGAGAGCAAAACCTATCATTTACTTCTCAAGAAAAGAAACAATTTCTAAATCAGATAGTTTTTCCAAAAGTCAACCAAAGTCAAGAGGATCTTCTTTCACTTCTCAATAAATACTATACATAATAAGCAATCTTAAGGTGGGCAAAGCCCCCAGACCTGATGACTATACAGCAGCTTTTTTATTAAACTTTTAGTCAAATATTTTCAAAAATCCTATTGCGTCTATTCAATTACATTAAAGAAAATGGCATAATGGACCTATATTTAAATAATTCTAAAAGAATCTTTATTCCAAAGGAAAATACTGACACTAAAGACCCATCAAACTATAGACCGATTTCTCTTAGAAACTTCGACATTAAAATATCTGTCTCATTGTTGGCAAACAGATTGAAACTATTATTACCAAGTATAATTTTACCTAATCAATCAACTTTTCTTCATGGTAGACAAGCCTGTAACCATACGATAACTCTGGGCACCCTGATTTTTCTGTCTAGTTAAAATAACAACTCGATATTTGCACTTGCTCTTTGATGTTTCCAAACCTTTGGATAGACTCATCCTGGATTTTTTTTTCAATAATAACACATTTTGGTCTACCACAAACTTTTATTAACTCAGTTAAAAGTTCTTTAAGCAAATATGCACACATTTTTATATATTAATAAAACTACTTCTCCTCTAGTAAAAATTATTACTGGAACAAGACAAGTTTGCCCATTGTCCCCAAATGTATTTAATATTTATATAGAACCTCTTCCTTCTTACAGTTCAAAGAACTTTTCATTATCTTCCTATAGTAAATACTATAAAGCTTACACTAACAGCCTTTGCTGATGACTCAAACCTTTAATTTACTTTACCTAATACCGATCTACCAAAAATTCAGAATTATATTGAAACATTTTCAAAATCTTCTAATTACAAACTTATAATAAGTAAATCATCTAGTTTCCTTTAAACCCAACCTGTTACTTAATTAATTATTTTCCAGGGTCTGGAATTGAGTCAAATGACACATTGAAACACTTGGGTATATTTTTTGTCATGACCCAAAAACGTTTTACCAGATTAACTTAACAAAGCTTTGGACAATAACTGAACAGGATATCCTCAGATGGAACAAATTAAAATTCCCTTTATTGTCAAAGGTGATAAATATTAAAATGAATATACTACCTAGAATGCTATTTCAATTTAATGCAACTAATGTAATAATACATAAAAAAAATTTCAAAACTTTAAATATAAAGATTTCTAAATTTCTTTGTGAACCCAAATCAATCCATATTAGAGATCAAAAAATGATTTATTCCAAAAAGATTGGTGGCTTAGGTCTCCTGGATTTTAAACTCTATTATGACATAATGAATGCTAATAGAATTATAGCTATCTCTGAATATTATCCAACTGAAAAAAAACAGAGCCCTATTTGGTTAAACAGTATGGTATAATCTAGCAATTGGTTCCAAAATTAACCCTAAGACCCTACCCTTCCTCAATAAAGAAAATATGGGTAGAATTCAACTAAATAGCTGTCTAAAGTTTGATAACTGTCTTGTAAGATATAATAGAATCGCTAAACCTAACAAGCCCTTTTAACATTTTCCAACCACTTCACCTCAATCCAAATCTTAAATTAAATAATTATATGTTAAACCTGAACAATTACCACTTAATCAAAGAAATTAAGATATTAGATACTTATTCTAATTTATTATTATAAAAAACTTTCTACTAATAATCTCAGAATTGTATTAAACCTTCCTAAAAGCTATCTACTTATACTCAGATAGATTAAAAAAATGACATCAACCCTATTTGAAGACCCAAAGATAGATTATAACAATATAAATCTATGTAAGAAATTATGGAATATGTTTATGCTTAAAAAGAAAATGCTATTAAATATGTATGAATTAATCACAGCTATTAAATATCAAGATAATGGGCAGGATTCACGAAGGCTTGCACGGAGTCTAAGAGTAGTGTAAGACTCCATGCAGCCTTCGCGATCCAGGAACAGCCCAAAGTCCGTGTAAGAGACCAGCTAAAACGTCTCTTACACGGAGTGGGCGTGGATAAGCTAATCACCTCACTTGCAGCTGAATAGCATGCAAATGAGGTAGATTAGCGATCCAGGAAGCCCAAAGCAGCCCGTGTAAGAGCCGTTTTAGCTGCAGAAATGTACTCAGTTGACAACTGAGTACGTTTCTGCAAAAACACAATGGAGCCATGTCAGCTCCAAATAAAGGGTGCATATGTGTCAGGCAGCATGCCAATGGCCAAATATGTGGCCATTGGCAAGGTACCCCAATGCAAATATGAGAAATAAATATTTTTTTCGGCGATCGGTGTTTAAACGCAGCGCAGCCCTGCGCAAAGGCTGCGCTATATAAAACATAAAAATGAAGGTTATAAATCCACAAATGTGGGTTTTATGCAATACATGGATTTACAATGCAGGGACCAGCAGACCAAAAACAACATGGCCACTGTGTAGTGGTTGCTAAGGGGGGAAGCTGAGTCTAAGACATGTAACTAAGCATTAGTAGGCAATCTGATGCAAATGAGTGTTAGGATACTGAATTCCACTGTCACATAGCAAATGAGCACATTCTGAGTAGTGTAAGAGATACATAAGGGGGAGGAACAGAGTAGGAGATAGGTGACATCACAGGGGGAATGGCAGAAAGAAATGCAGTTCATTGGAGGTCAGAGTTACATAACAGATGTCAGACTTATATCATGGAAAGAGGAGTGCCACGACATAAGCATGGGAAAGTCAAGAAATGGAAGGTGTACACTGTTGCCTACACCAAAGTTTCTTGCTGGGCATGCATGCGCACGTGTGCATGCCATGAAGCACGAGTAGGACAGTGTGCGCACGTGTAAGGCAGACTGAGCATGTGGGAGCGTGTTGGGAGATGTTTAACACTGTTTGCGCTGGTGTGCGCGCATGTAGGGCAGACTGAGCATGTGGGAGCCTGTTGGCAGACTTGTAACTCTGTTTGCACGGGTGTGCGCGTGTTTTAACCTGAATAAGCAGATTCTGAACCGTGTAAGCTTGTGTGCACGCATGTAAGCCACTGTGAGCGTGTTTCTGCTGGTATGCACACTGCTCCCCCTTGAGGAAACAGAAAGGAAAAAGGAAGCAACAGAATTAGTAGGAAGCTAGCAGGGAATACTGCTGGAGCTAGCAGGTGAAAACAATTAGAAGCAGGCAATTAGACAGGCAGAATAGTAGCTCAGCCCAACACTTAAAACTCTGCAAACAGCAGTGCAAGATGTTTCTCTCAAGAGACACTGCAAGACAGGAGTAAGCTATTAGAAGTGAAAACTGAAAAAGCTGAACTCAGAGCAGAAATGTTAGGGGCTGCCATAGCTGTCATAATGAGACATAGGCGACTTGCTGAGGGTGGTGACAATGCAGATGGTGCCAGACAACCAACTGTGAGGAGACGGAGAAGAGTGTACAGGCCCAGGGTTACCTACCATGGATTACATGAGCTGGAGATAGTAGAGCGCTATAGAGTTGACAGAGAGCTCCTGCAGCAAATAGTGGAGCTGTGCAGGCCACTCCTCACACACAAAACCAGCAGAGGGGAACCCATCCCAGTGGAAACAAAGGTATGTGTTGGCCTAAGAATACTAGCAACAGGTTCCTTCCAGAGACCAACTGGTGATATGATGGGGATATCACAGGCATCAGCCTCCAGGGTACTGCACCAGTTCCTGGATGCCGTGTCAGCACATGTCAGTGATCATGTATATTTCCCCAATGCCCGTGAGGTATTGGCCAGCAAAATGCGTCTCTTCCAGAAAATAGCGGAATACCCCGAGGTAGTGGGTGCAATAGACTGCACGCACATATGCATCAAAGCACCAGCCGGTGAGCGTGGTAGGGCCTACATTAACCGCAAGGGCTTCCTCTCCATCAACTGCCAGGTTGTGTGTGATGCCCAGGGCATAATAATGAATGTGTGTGCTGGCTGCCCTGGGAGCTACCATGATTCCCACATCTGGCATTTGACGCAGCTGTACCAGACATTTGCCAATGGGGACATCCCACACGGACACCTAGTGGGGGATGCAGGTTATGCACTGGAGCCGTGGCTGATGACACCCATCAGAAATGCACACACACCTGAACAGGAATGCCATAATGAGGCACACGCACAAACACGTAATGTAATAGAGCATGTGTTTGGGCTGCTCAAGTCATGGTTCCGATGTCTGGACACATCTGGTGGAGCCTTGCAGTACACACCAACTACATGTACCCAAATTGTCATGGTATGTGCTATGCTACATAATATGATCTTGTGAAAACAGCTGCAGCAGGGCCAGCATAGAGCTGGGCCAAACAGCTGCCCACCATTGCCAAGGCCATCACAGGCAGAGCGTGACTCAGAGGAGGAACAACCTGAGCCTGCCCCAGTAGGCAGAAGGAGGTGTGCCCAGTATGCCCTGGCCTTGGCAAAGAGGCAACGCATAGCACATACACTGGCTCAGTAGGAACCCTGGGAATGATACCCCCTCTGACTCACTCAAATAATAACAGGGATGCCTAAAATGACATGACTTGCTCACAAACATGTACAGGGAGTGTAATATGTGCATCCGACAGAGGCAGCCCTGCAGCACCACCTGATGCATGAATGCCATCTGTTAAGTAATGTAACACCATGTACTATATGCACACCTGAGGACCGTGACTAACATCCTACCCTCACCAAGCATCATGCCACAATATGACAATGAGATGATCAATTGCAATAACTGGCTGAAGTATTGCAGTTAGTCAAAGGGGATCCAATGTGTGCCAGCCTGGGATGACATGCTGAGCATGACATGATGCTCCACCTGCTAGGACTGGCATGCAGCTATCAGTGCAGGCCATATGGATACTGGCAAAGGCTGTTGTTACCCACAGCATGCCCTGAATAGGTAAGGCTCAAAACACAAACCTACCTCCATAGGTATCAGAAGGGATAAGAACCTAGATGTAATGCTACCCAATGCCAGAAGTCTAAACAGCAAGATGCATGCAGTCTAAACTCACCCAGTATGGAGAATGTTGATATCTGTGCTGTAACAGAAAACTGGGTCAAGGCTCACAACAGCACCCTAACACTACCAGGTTACACCTCATACTCTGCTGTACAGCCTCAAAACATGGAACGAGCTACAAAAGGAGGGTGACTAGCAATAATTGTCAAGGATAACCACACCCCCATGTTGGTACCACAACAAGAAGCAGCATGGACTAGCCATGGTCAAGTAACAGTGGCTGAAACTGCCCCCCAGTTTATAGCCTGCTACAGACTACCATCCCAACACCACCAACTGCACCTGGCCTATGTTGGAATACATGAATATATCAAGTCCTCCAGACCACATTATATTGGGTGACTGAAAATACCCAGACATAGACTGGGAGCATTATACTAGCTCCAACACTGTAGGACAAAAGTTCATAGAATCCATAAACCAAAATGCCCAGGAACAACATACCACTCCCACAAGAGGGGTAAGCATACTGGATGTGATAATCAGCAACATGGGTACTGGATGGTAAGATGAGAAGTGTATTGCTCACTGGTAAGACCAGACCATAGAGTAATCACACTGGATATACACATCCTGACCACAGTCCCTGGCCAGAAAACCACAGTGAAAAACATGTGTAAAGCAAAAGTTGCACTCCTCCAAACTGATGTGGAATCCATTAAAGGCCCTGTGCAGGTGCAAAATATGGGCCACACCTCATAACCTGTTATACAGGCATTCCATGAACACTGCCAGGAATGCTTGGATTATGCAATCCTAAATTAAAACAAGACACAATGCCATACATGCAGGCATCTGACATGGTGGACACCAGCCATAACCAAACCATGCAAGAGAATGAGGAAGCTACTACATGATAGAGCAAACATAAAAAGAAGTAATCACTGATCAGTAGTATGGCAATAAAATATGTCCACACATACAATCCACTAAGGCCAGCTACAACAAGTTGAATCTGTGAATCTTGAGGCAATGTTACACCTGCCCCAAGTACACAGACAACCCTCAACTCTCCCCAAGAAATACAAATATATGTGAGAGATGCAACCATCTATCCAAACTGGAGGCTGAGCTCCCTCAACTCAGTACTCCCAAAACTAGTCAGGAGGAGAAGGTAACCACACACACCACAAACCCAGTCCCACATAGACCTATCACAACTGCAAACCAAAGACATAAACACAGAAAAACATTCCCGGAGGCCCAAATTACAAACACACCACACCAACAGAGGCCTCCAAAGCAGACACCCAATCAAACAACCTCCAAACATAGCACATGCAACACATAGTACACAAAGCTGGTGTGCCAAACAGTCACAGGCCAGAAGGAGAAACAACATGCCTGATACAGTTGTAATAGGTGACTCCATAGTGAGACACACTGCTGTCCCGCACACCTGACTGAACAAGGGAAAGTGTACAGTAAGCTGCCTGTAGGCTGCTACAATATGCCACATAATACAAGTATGCAGGTCACCCCAAAGCAAGTAGAAATATGATGCAGTCATAGTCCATGCTGTTGTGAATGACCTGAGATGTACCTCCCTGGACTACATGAAAAGAGACATAGATGAGATCTCCGATTATGTAGTCCAGGCCAGCATGACACTGACCATTTGCAGCATCCTACCCTCACCAAGAATGACGCCACAGTACAAACATGGAATGATCAGTTATAACAAGTGGCACAATTACTGGTGTCATTCCAAGGGGATCCAATGTCTGTCTGCTTGGGATGTCATGCTCGAAAAGCCACGCGGCTGTTCCACAGATGGATTGCACCTGTTACCCCTGGGCATCTGGATATTGGATAAGGCTTTTGCCACCTCCATAGAGCCTTTTGTAGGAAAAGACTAAACCACCACCCTACAAAACATAAGTGGAAAGAAACATAAGGTTAATGCTGACCAATGCCAGATGTGTAAACCTCAATATGCATGCTCCTGAGGCCCTCCCCAGTATGGAGAACATTGATGTCTGTGCAGTGACAGAAACCTGCTGCAAGCCTCCTGACAGCACACCAGCACTACCAGGTTATACCACATATCATGCTTTATGGCCCCAAAACCTGGAAAAAAACATAAAAGGAGGGTGAGTATCCATATTCAGCACAGACACCCATGCGTCCAGGTAACTGACAATGCACAAGGCATTGGAGTCCACCCATGTGCAACTAACCATAGGCAAGACTGCTGTACAGTCTGTAGCATGCTACAGACCACACTCTCACACACAGGAACCCCACCCAGCCATCCTGAAGACACTGGACAGTATGAATGTCCCACCAAATACCAAACAAGGTACTCACAAATTACCACATAGGTGGTAAACCATTATGTATGGAAGGAGTAATCAGGGACCTAGGGACACAAGTGGACAGTAACCTGTTATGTGACACTCACATTGCCAATGTGGCTATGAAGACTGTCTATATTGGACACCGTATCATGAAAGGATTCACATCTACATCAACAGAGGTCATTGTGCCCCTATAATGTTCTCTTATCAGACCCATAATCTAGTACAATGCCTCATTTGGGATGTACCTTACCTGACACCTGCAGCAGTTAGAAAGACCTCAAAGGTACCTCACCAAGAGGATAAAGGGTCTCAAATATATGTCATATGCTGCCTGGCTGTAGACACCCCAGCTGAATGCAGTCACATACTGCCTACACAGAGGCATTGTATGTCTGCTGTACAAGGCCATATCCAACACAGGAGCAATGGACATGCTCCACCCCAGAAAACTCAAAGCCATCGGAGCTGTGAGAGTGAGAGATGTCAACCTCAACACATAATGAAATAGGATGTGCTGGAGGGACAGATACATAACCCAGAGGCTCCCACATCCTGGAACAGAATCCCACTCCATGTTAGGCAGAGCCTCTCACTGACACTCTTCAACAGGAATCTTGCCAAGTGGATGGATGATCATAGATTTACACTGGGGGTCTTCACTGTGTCACGTCCAGACAGAGGCACAGCAAAGCAAATCATAAATGGCCATAATATTCACATAGCAAGGGGTGGCGAAAGCCACACACACTCTGGCTAGGCTTACAAATGCCCTAGGGTGGATAGCCTAGTATGAACCTATGAACCTATGAAGATACAAATTGTACAGGACAGTAAGGATAATCCCAAGGCTTCCACAACTGATGGTAGGAACCGTGTTGGGAATTCACAGATATGCTCTGAATCACACAAATATTACAAACAACATACCAAACACACACACATATTGCCAACATACATCCTGACAGGTGCAGTGCAACCCCCCCCCTCTCTAGAATGCAAAATATCTATCCCAGCAGACTGCTGGCCCCCTGACATTGCAGATGCTGAGGTAACAGCCAGCATCTACAAAGCAAAACACACAGCAGCAATGGTATGAGATGGTGTCCTGGGCTGAGTCCAACATGGAATCCAAGAAGAATGGAATGCCAAATCACACTACTGCTCAATGTCAGCCTTACCACAGGATATGTACCCAAAGAGCAGTGTACAACAACAGTGGTCATTCTCAACAAAGGTGTTGCCTGAATGGATACTGAAAACTACCACCCCAGAATCCTGAGAAGCTCGGTCTGCACAGCTATGGAAAGGATCAGCATGTACCGCAGACATAAAGATATTGGGGACCTACTGACACCGGACCCTACCCAGTGTGGCTTTCTTAAGTGCAGATCCTGCCCCTAAACATGTTTGACTCATTTGAAACAGTCATTAAGGTCATTGATGAGGGCAATGTGGTCCACACAGCGTAGCTGGACCTTGCAAAGGCTTCTATACAATACCCTACGTGTTCATTATAGATATGCTCACCAGCTTAAATATAAACCCCTATGTCAGTAGAGGGGTTGCAAACCAGACCAAGGACAGAACTGACATGGTCAGACATGCTGCAGCCATGTCAGACTACAAACCAGATATAACTGGCATCCCACAAGGCTTGGTCCTGGGACCTCCCTCGTTTGGTATATATGTCCCATAGGTACAGGCCAACATGGAAGGACTGTGTCTGAACATGTTTGCAGAGGACTACAAACTGCCCACCATATCTGACCCTCCAGCTGAGACAAGCATCCCACAAAAGGGCCACATAGAAACAGACAACTGGTGCCATAGCCATGTCAGCAAGCTAATTGCAGAAAAGTGTATAGTCAACCCCCGTGGATATACAGTAAGTGCCCACCAATTACCACATAGGTGTTAACCCATTACATACTTAACATGTAATGAGAGACCTGGGGACACAAGGTGATAGATATCCTGCATTGGACAAACATGTGGCTGTAGTGTTTACAGAAACATACCATATACCAACCTAATCATAAAGGTTGTCAGATCTAGAAAAGGGGAGGTCATTGTGGCTCTGCAGTCATCCTTCATCAGCGTTACAATTGACTACAATAGCCCCTGTGGGATATACCTCAGCAGACACCTCCATCAACTGTAAAGTCCCCAACAGTACCTCACCAGGAGTATCAAAGAGCTTGCACAGATGCCATGTGTTGCCTGATTAAACAAACTGCAGCTACACACTGCCATACTGCCCACCCAGAGGCAAGCTGTGCCTGATGTATAAAGCCATGTCCAAGCTGGAATCAATAAACATGCTGCACCTTGTACAATCTGAATGGCAGTGAGCTATGCACATGAGAGACCTGAACCACAGCACTGACATACATAGGACAAGCTGTACTGCATGATCCATAACACAGAAGCCACCCTTACTCATGAGTAAACTCCCAGTACAGGCTATCCATAGAGTCACTCATCGATTCTCCTCAAGAGGAATCTTGATGAGTGGATGGGAGATGATAGGTTTACCCTGGGTATCACTGTTATGTCACAGGTAGACAGAGGCACAGTATACTAACCATGACATATGTCATGGCAAACTCCACTTACAATGTGTGTTGAAGGACAAACACACTCTCCGACTAGCATTAGAAATGGTCTAGGGCACATCGCTAGTGTTTGCAAATGTACACCTATGTTGTGGAATACACTACCAATGTTGGACAAGCCTGGTTTAAGTAGTTCATATCTGAACATAATGCAACATGGTCAGATGTGCACAACTGGCCCCTAACCAGGCTGTTGTGCTCACTATGGAAATGTAAAGCAGTGATAAGACTAAAGCCCAGGATACTGTCCACCACAGTCAAAGTACTGAACCACTACACTATACAGTACTACAGTGTTAGGTCAGTATGAAAGGATGTTGACAACTGTATGCAAAGTATCCCATGCAAACCCTGCAGGCACAGTATAATCCCTGTTGTGTTCACACATAAAGCAGTCAGACAGTAACTACACAACATGACACACAACACACAACCATAAACGGGAGATATTTGTTGAAGTTCACACTCATCCACAAATGTGGTGGGCTGCAGAGTTCAACATATGGAAAGCTCACACTGGGCATGCTCACACACTTTGATAAATGAGACATATGTCAGACAACATGCCATGGGAAGGCTGAACTGGGCATGCTCACACACTTAGGCCAAATCTCAGTTTAGCAGTTGGCCACACATATCTGGTATTTGTACATGTTATTCCAGGAACCAACCACATTACAGCAATCTGCCCAGTGCACACAGTTAAATGACTACAGAGACATACGTGATATAGTGGATCCCTCCCATATGCAAACATCTTCCACAGATACACAAGTTGTTCATACAAACAGGGAATGCTATGGCAATAAAGACCTGCAAACAGTCTATCAGCAACAAATAATGTGCATTTGACAATTAAACATATGGGTGTAGAGGTCAACACTAGGCTGTTTGCCCTAGGAAATGACAGCTTAGACAGAGTGTGCTTGGCATCTGCCTCCTCAGTACAGTAGGCTACTGTGCCACTGTAAAGTAGCCTCACATAAGGCACCATGTGAGGCTAGTGTGCTGTGCCTCTGTCAAGCAGGGACACAGTGGAGATCCCAGGGTTTGAATTTGCTAAGCCACAGCCATGTTGTTGGTGTGTGCTGGAAGAGGGTTGCTGAGGACCTCTAACAGTAAGTGGGCGATAATAACAGACTGAGGGGAGCCTTATCTGCATTGTCTGGACAATTTCACTGTTAACACTGTGTCGTGATGATTATGAGGGATTGAAGTGTCGTGCCGGTACTGTTCAGAGATGTCGTCCCTCTGTGGGCTACTGCTCTGCAATGTATTAGCTCACTCTGTTGGACAGCTCATATTTGGCTGGTGTACATCTGACAGGTGTCCTGTTGTGGAGCAGTCATGGGTATATTTGGGATAGCATGATCAATGCAAACCTTCCACATGTTCATAGAATGCAATTGTCAAGGATTATGCAGAGTGGCCTGTATACTCCCCCAGCATGGGTCCTTTGAAGTCTTCCATCCCAGTCTTCACAAGTGTAAAGTCTGCTTTTGATAAATACAGTTTGTTTGCAGTGACAACCTTGCCTGGGGGTGGGGATGGGATATGGATGGCCAGGGAAAGGTGGGTATGGTCAGATATCAACAATGGTGGTCTACCTCTGGTGTGGAACAGTGAGTACCCATGTTGTAGATGGTCAGTTGCAATATGTATTCCCCCTTGTGGCTGTGGTGAGTGGTTCTGCCATAGCACATGGACTCACAAATTGTAGTGGCTGTAGGGTAATGTTGTAGAGGCCTGAGTAGTTCCCACACACAATATGCCTGTACCTGACGTTAACAACTGGAATGGTGTATGTGAACACCTGCATATCTTGGCACTGTGCCCAGGGAAGCAAAGTGTTTGTCCTGGATGTGGAAGGGGTGGTCAGGACTGGTTGTGTTGTGTGTTACAGGTCCTGTGGTCACAAAGCATGGTATAAAACATAACCTGCCAGTGTGATGTGCATATCTGACCCTGACGTAGGTGGCTGCAAATGCATATATATGCTATCCCCCACCTGACAGGTAGTACTAGATGTACATACCTCTGTAGAAATAATTATGTCAGCACCCTATAAATACTGCAGGTGCAGAACAGATGCACAGTAATCCGGATAGTGCACTCTGCTAATGTGTCTCCCTCAAGTGTCATAATATAGTTAGGTAGGGGTTTGAATCCTGCAAATGCTCAGTGTGTGTGGAGGGGGTTAGTGTGTGTGCAAGTCTGTATGAAAGAAATGTCCCTTTTGCCAACTAGGAGAACACACTACAGGATGCACATTCCCCTTTCTAAACACTGATGATGTCAGCACCCTATAAGTAAAGCAGGAGAAGAAAAGCCTGCCAGAAATGCAAATAGCGCGCTCTGCTAATGCGTCTGTCTCAAGTGTCATAACATAGTTAGTTAGTTAGGTAGGGGTTTGAATCCAGCAAATGCTCAGTGTGTGTGGAGGGGGTTAGTGTGTGTGCAAGTCTGTATGAAAGAAATGTCCCTTTTGCCAACTAGGAGAACACACTACAGGATGCACATTCCCCTTTCTAAACACTGATGATGTCAGCACCCTATAAGTAAAGCAGGAGAAGGGAAACCTCCCAGTAATGCGAATAGTGCGCTCTGTTAATGCATCCGTCTTGAGTGTCATAACATAATTAGGTAGGAGTTTGAATCTTGCAAATGCTCAGTGTGTGTGGAGGGAGTCAGTGTGTGTGCAAGTCTGTATGAAAGAAATGTCCCCTTTGCCAACTAGGAGAACACACTAGAGGATGCACATTCCCCTTTCTAAACACTGATGATGTCAGCACCCTATAAGTACAGCAGGAGAAGGTATGTGGCATGGACAATGACTGAGTCATATGTGTCCATGCCTCTGACTGACCTGTATGCTTGAGTTATGTGGTGGACCATAGTGCCCCACAGGCATATCACTGTGACCTTCACCTTGTCCAGCCTGGTGAGCGTGACCTCAATGTACTGGACAATAAAGGTACCTAACAATACTGTGGCAGGTGTGTTGTCTAGCCATACAGGCTGTGACTGTTTGGCACACAGGATTTGTGTGCTATGTGTTATGCGTGATGTGTTCTGGCATAACGTATGCCTGTGTGCCAGCTGCAGAGGTGTCTGCCGCTCAGGCAGGATGCTATTCTTAGGCTCCACGATTGGCCCAGTGTGTTCACATGCTTGGATTGCTGTCAGTGTAGGTCTACATCAGACTGGTATTGTAGTCACTGTAGTATTTCATGCCACCTGACAGGTTATGCCAGTACTGGGTTCAGAGTGCTTAGTCCCCAGTTTGGCTATGTGGTTCCATCTCATACATGTGTTGTACGTCCATGTGTAGGGGAGAGGGTTGACTGTGTACATGTGGCAGCTGTGACATTGCCACATGACCCACATATTCCACAACTGTACCATAGAGGTGACTTACAACTGACCTTTGCACATGCTACCATAGTATTGTGATTGCCATGGTGATTAACAGCACATAGGGCCAATGGGGAACAAGGTACATAGGTTCATACATTCATACTAGGCTATCTGCCCTAGGGCATTTATAAACCTAGCCAGAATGTGTTTGGCTGTCACCATCCATTGTAAATATATCTTGCCATGCCCTTTTCGAGGTTAGTATACTGTGCCTCTGTCTAACAGTGACACAGAAGTGATACCCGGGGTAAACCTACAATGTCCCATCCACTCATCAAGATTCCTCTTGAAGAGAGTCAATGAGGGACTCTGCCTAACCTGGACTGGGATTTTATTCCAGAGTGAAGTGAGCCTCTGGGTTATGAATCTGTCCCTCCAGCATGTCCTATTTATTTCAGTGCTGAGGTTCAAGTCTCTCAAGCATGTAGCTCGATGGGATTTGAATATTCTCAGGTGCATGCCCATTAAGTCTGGGTTTGACATGGCTTTATACATCAGGCACAGATCGCCTCTGAACAGGCGGTATGCCACTGAGTAGAGCTGGGGTTTCTTTAACCGGTCAGCATATGGCATGTGTTTGAGCCCTTTGATCCTCTTGGTGAGGTACTTTTGGGGTCTTTCCAGTTGCTGCAGGTGTCTGGTAAGGTACATCCCAACAGGGGCATTGTACTCAATTATGGGCCTGATGAGGGATGAGTAAAGAGGCACGATATCCTCCCCTGATCTAGATGTGAATCCCTTCATGATGAGATGGGCTATATAAAATGTCTTTCTAACCACTTTGGCCACGTGGTTGTCAAATGAGAGATTGCTATCAACTTGGGTCCCCAGGTCCCTAATTACTTCTTCTGTACTTAATGGATTACCACCTATGTGGTACTTTGTGGGCACTTTGTTTTTGCCAAAGTGGATGACTATACACTTTTTTGCATTCAGCTTGAGGCCATGGCTCTGGCACAAGTTGTCTGTTTCTATGAGGCCATTTTGGAGGATGCTTGTGTCAGCTGGAGAGTCGATTATGGCGGCAAGTTTGCAGTCATCTGCAAATTTGGTTAGCCACAGTCCTTCTGTGTTGGCCTGTACCTCCGATAAATATATACCAAACAAGAGAGGTCCCAGGACTGAGCCTTGTGGGACACTACTTGTAACTGGTTTGGAGTCTGGCATGGCTCCAGCAATTCTAACCATGTGGGTTCTGTCCTTGAGCCAGTGTGCAATCCATCTAGTGACATAGGGGCTTATATTTAAGCTGGCGAGCTTCTCTAGAATGCTCGAGTGGGGTATTGTATGGAAGGCTTTTGCGAGGTCCAGGTAGGCTGTGTGGACCACCTTCACCTCGTCAATGGCCTTGGTGACTGTTTCAAAGAAATCAACCAGGTTTGAGAGGTAGGATCTGCCCTTAACAAAGCCAAACTGGGTATGATCCAGTGTCTGTAGGTCCCCAATATCTTTATTTATGAGGTCCATGATGATCCTTTCCATAGCTCTGCAGACCGAGCTAGTCTGGCTTATGGGGCGATAGTGTCCAGGATCCGTTGAGGCACCACCTTTCTGTAGAGGGACCACTGTTGCTGTACACCACTCTTTGGCCACATATCCTGTAGTAAGGCTGGGATTGAACAGTAGTTTTATGTTTGGTTGTAGCTCTTCTTGGAGTTCATGTAGGACACAGCCCGGGACACTGTCTGGTTCCATTGATGCAGTGTTTATTGCTTTGGAGAGGGCGGCTCTTACCTGAGCATCTGAGATGTCAGGGGGGCAGCACTCTGCTGGGATAAATATTTGCCCTTTTGGTGTGGAGGGGGGGGAGTTTGCGCTGAACCTGTCAGCTAGAATGTTGGCAATGTCTGTTGATTTGGTGTTTCTATTGACATTTTGGACTACCTCTGAGCATATCTGGGAATTACCACCCAGGTTCCTAACATAACTAAAGAAAGCCTTGTGATTATCCTTAGTGTCCTGTGCAATTTTCTCTTGAAGCTGGCCTTAGACAATCTTATGAGTGCCCGTAGTTATTTGCTAATACTGATCAGTGATGCCTTCCCTTTTTGGGATTTTGCTGTATAATTTATTAGCTTCCTCCTTCTATTGTGTAGTTTGTTTATGGCTGGGGTCCACCAGACAGGACGTCTGCCTTTGGAGGATTGGGTCTTGGTTTTATTTGGGATCGCATGATCAATGCATTCCTGAAGGTGTCCATAGAATGCGTTTATAGAGGAATCTGCGGTCTGGTCTGTAGTTTCCACAGGCCCGGGGGCTTTGAAGGTTTCCACCTCAGTTTTGAGGAGTGTGAATTTGCTTTAGAGAAGTTGTTCACTGTGGTTTTCTGGTCAGGGGGTGGGGTCGGGATGTGAATATCCAGTGACATTAGTTTATGGTCTGATCTTATCAGTGAGGCATACACTTCTGGTCTGGAGCATAGAGTCCCCATGTTGGTGATGATCAGGTCCAGTATGTTTCCCCTTCTTGTGGGAGTGGTAACAAGTTGTTCCATAGCATTTGAGCTCATATATTCTAGGAATCTTTGGGCTAGGGTGTTGGAGCTAGAGTCATGCTCCCAGTCTATGTTTGGGTAGTTGAAGTCACTCAATATAATGGTGTTTGGAGAGACCTTCATATTTTCCACTGTTCTCAGGAAGGCCGAGTGCAGTTCTTGGGTTTGGGAGGGTGGTATGTAGCAGGCTATAACCTGGAAGGCAGTTTCACCCATTGTTAGTTGCACATGGATAGTCTCTGATGCTTGGTGCTTTGCCACCAACCTGGAGATGTGGGTATCTTTGATGAATATCAATACTCCCCCTCCTTTTGTGGTTCGTTCCACGTTTTGGGGCTGAAAAGCATGGTATGAGGTATAACCTGGTAGTGCTGGTGTGCACTCAGTAGCCCTGAACCAGGCATCTGTTACTGCACAGATATCGATGTTCTCCATGCTAAGGAGAATTTCGAGTGCATGCATCTTGAGGTTTAGACTTCTGGCGCTGGGTAGCATTACTCTTAGTTTCTTATCCCTTGTGATGCCTATGAAGGTGGGTTTGTCATTTGAGCCTTCCCTAACAAAGGCACTATGGGGGTAGCAAGAGCCTTTGCCAATATCCGAAAGCCCAGGGGTGACAGGTGCAAGCCGTCCCTAGTGAAGCAGGTGGTTCAACAGAAGATGAATATGTGAGGGTGTAGTGCCTGTGATTAGTTAGCAGTAGCATATATGACTGCTCACGTGGACAAATGCCAGGTAAGTCATATGCAATGTGTCACAGGCAACGTACATGTGAACAGGACAAACAGTGACATTCTGTCAAGTGAGACATGGACATACATATAGTAAGCTATGCAGATGTCACTAGGAGTCCACAGAAGCTCTGTAACTATGCATTGCAGGTGGGATCAGTATTCCAGGGTAATTGCAAGCAAACATGCATGCAAACAAAGCTACAGTAAGCAGGGCTGCATGTAGTCCATTGTACAACAAACAGGCTGTACCACTTCCAGTAGGTAACACTGCAAATATGCAGGCACTATGCACATGTACATGGAAATACACAGGTCAGATGGCTACGGTCCAGTCTCAGCGCACACACGTGTACAGACCATGTACTGTCAGGATGTACAATAACTGGATGGAAACCCATGTGCTCATACCTGCAGTAATACACATGTCAAATAACAGACACTGAGCCTTCACTCAGTGGTTCCATACTTAGTAGGATGTATGCTACCTGGCCTGCCTCCACAGTATCCCTGACATGTATGGGGACTCTCCCTCCTGTGACAGTTAGTTTTGTGTGTTGGGGCTGTCTAGCATGGTATGAGATGTGAGCTTGCAGTGCTAGGGTGCTCCTGTGTGTCCTGTACCAGTCATGTAGTACTGCACACATATCAACATCCTCAAACATCCGCATTGCAGAGTCCAGTGTGGGCAACATGCCACTTGCAGTTTACATGTCCATCCTTGCGTATTAATACTTTCATTACCTTATCCCCTGTGCTACCTATGTATGTAGCCTTCTGTTGACATCCTTACCACCAGTATGCCAACATGTGCAGATGATACACTATGGTACATACCATGGGTGTAGACAACAGTACATGACAATCATACCCTTACTGCATCAGGCATGCTGTGATATACCTACAATTATCTCAGCACACAGTATTGTTAACAACATGATACTCTTACTACATGTCTATGTAGTCACCCTGTGCATCAGCAACATGTTAACCTGTACCTGCACTGATGTTACAGATTGCAGGAGGTGGCACAGTTTCATCATATGCACAGGGTGTGAACTTGGTATGCCTGAGTCAGCCACCGATACCACCGATTGACATGTATGTGTATGTGTGTTGGTGAGGGACAGCAGTACAAGATGGGGCAATGTTGATGCAGTGTGTGCGTGTATGCGGTAGCCCTAGGTGTTGTCAATTCACATGTGTGTATGGATGCACACAGTTCCACCTCATGGCTGCCATATATTGGTGTTTGTGGACAGCCGCAGATGGTACCTGCCAGGTCATACAGATCAGTGACTCTGGCCACGGACACGGTACCTGTGCCTTGCAGGGTTGCTACAGATCGTATCCGGTACCAACCCAGACTGGGTACTGTCATCAGAAGCAGGTGTTCATTGACTGGACACAGATCCCTGTCGGGCCTGGCCAGAGCCATGTGCACGTGGCCTCCTGGGGCGGTCTGATGACAGCACAGACCCAGCATTGCTGAGGCTGCTGCTGGCACTATGGGGGCGGCCGCGGCCCTGTTGTCGTCTGCGACGACTGCCAGCTGCTGCTGTTGCTGGCATACGCCCACGCCGACGCCTCAACCATCCACCATTGCCCTGGCTCATGGACATGTAGTTGTGGAACCGGTCTAATATGTCCCCACAACGTCTGTCTATGACATCGGTGAAATTACGGATGGCAGCCGCAATGTCACGCATACTGTCAGTCATGGCTGTGCAATATGCTGTCAGCTCCCTCAGACCCTGTCTGGTGTACCATTCCATATGTGACTGTGCCTGCATGACAGCCCGAAACATAGCTGAGGTTGTAAGACCTTTGTGGGCACGTCTGACAGGGGCAGTACACCCATGGATGCTCCCACAAGAACCCCTGGATATCTGTCTGTGTGGTACCATCTCAGGGCAATGCCCATGGCTGCTGTGTGGGGAGGCATGTGCCACAGATACCACATTATCCTGGTCAATGCCCACTGTATGCTGTCCATCACCTAGGGACATTGGTGACAAAGGGTGTATTGGCAGGATAACTGTGCGCATTGATGGGGTTGACAGCTATGTACTGTCAATTGGCTGACCAATGATGGACCCTGGCATACCTTCCTGTGCCATTACACAGATGTCATCATTATCAGTACCCATGGCACCTGATTCAGGTTCCCTGCTGCATGACACCAGAGCAGCACCAGAACCTGTGGGAGGGAAACAGGAAACACAGTTTACAATGTCTACACAATATTACCAGTGATGCACACATCCACACATGCACAGGTCCAGACATGCACATGTGCACACATGCACACATGCACACATGCACAGGTGCACACATGCACACATGCACACGTACACATGCACACAGTTGAACACAGTTGTACACTACTCAGTATGCGTGATATCAACACACAGACACAGACACACCTGCATGCATACACAGAACACTAAGTGAGCCTAATATTACTATTACTATCAAGACTATTAAAGGTATTGTTAATACACACTCACCAGCATGGATAGGCTGCATTGCTGTTACACTGGAGGGACCTGCAGAAGTGAGGAAACTAATGTCAGTGGGCACAACTATGCCATTGTTACTGAGTATGATACATGTCAGTAGTACAACAGTCGCCTTTCACAGGTCAGCTGCTGATATTGAGGATATCACACTTGCACATTAAATACTATGATGACAGCTACAAACCAAGGACACACCTCACACATGCATTAACTACCAGTGTACACAACAGTCAACTATACATATGGCATATTACCTGCACGCTCATAGTCTTGCTGCTGCGTGGCTCCAGCCTCCATCATAATGCATGTCTGCTGCTGTTGCTGTTGCTGGCAGACTGGAGCCACTACACTCATGAGTAGTCTTTCCAGTCTGGTGAGTGGGGGATGTTTAGCCACCCCACCACCTGTGGTGACCTGTTGCCTGTAGATATCTGACGCACGCTGACGGACATTTCTGATTAAATCACTGCAGTGATGTCATACCTGCTCATATGTCCTATTATGCGTGCCTATGTCATTTACCCGACGGACCAGGTCTTGCCACAGTGCATCCCTCTCCTGCTGATTCTGACTGGTGTGGGAAAAGTGTATTGCATAATCCCGCACCAGGCTCTGGTGTATCTCCTCATCCTCAGCTGCAAAGTAAGCTGGATTTCGCAGGTGAGCCATGTTCCCGAAAAAGAAAATAACCTGATATCAGCAATATATGTCAGCAGAATTTGGCACACATACTACACATGCTACTCAACTGTTATGATACAACATATCTCACATATATAGCATCTGTCTGTCTATTGGTGGATACACATGTAAATGGCCAGGTATCAGTGCTCAGCCAGCAACTGTGCAACAGTACCTGGCACACTCCATACGACATACTACCAAACCCCAGCATTCAGAACACTGATTCAGGTCCAGAGCACCTCCTCACTCTGGGGGTTTGTATCTAGGTACTGTATGGCCTACATCATCAACTACTGTGAGCTGACCACAAACTAATTGCCCTGGATATACATATCCCACCTCCACCACCAGCACAAACGACTATAGTGAATAACATTGCAAATGCAAACTTTACACTTTGTAACAGTGACATGGTATCCTTTCAGCCCACTGGGCCAGTGGAAGACACAACCCACAATGCTGACCCCTACACAAATGCTTTCTACAGACATCTCCGAGAATGCATGGATCATGCAATCCCATATATGACCAAGACACTCTCCACAAAGGGACAGCATCCTGTCTGGTGGACCCCAGCCATAGACAGATTGTATTACAAAGATGGAAGCTACTGCAAGACAGAGCATAATTCCATAAAGGGAAGGCATGTCTGAGCAGCACTAGTAAGGATCTATTTTCCCTCATACAAACATCCATGGGCAACTTTGAGAGGGAAATCAAGAGGGACACTACAGATAACCAGAAGGCCTTCTTCAGTTACGTTAGCAACCTGGTCAGAATCCCTCCACTATGCTCATAGTTAGTACACAACAACAAATAATTCACTGAAACCACAGATATTGACAACATTGTGGCAGACAGGTTCAGTGCAGGTGTCACCCCTCCCTCTCCCCCAAAATAAGACATAGTTATCCCAGCTGACTGTAACCTCCCTGTCATCACAGATGTCCAGGTGAGAGCCGCCCTCAGGAAAGCAGAATACACAACATGACTGGGACCTGATGGTATCCCCGGTTGATGCTACATGAACTCCAACAGGAGCTAAACACACATATAGAAGTGCTATGTAACACTAGCCTGACTACAGGATAATACCTGTACACTGGCGCACAGCAGCAGTGGTTCCACTCCACGAAGGAGGCACCTCAACATACCAATACAATACAACACAATACAATACATTACAATACAATACTATACAATATGCTATTGCCCCTGGGACTACAGCAGCACACTGTTCTGCTACCCTGACCATTGTGACACATGTGGTGTGATGGTACCTGCTGCTGTCACACAGTTACACAGGGTGACTCATATGGCATATTACCTATCTGACTAACATTCAGCAGGGATATGTGTGACATGTACTCATGGGTAGTCTTGCTTCTTAACACTGTGTGGTTTATTGTAGGGTATGTCTTATCAGTGGGTAGGAACCTTTACCTCCACATGTGCTCTCTATTGCAGTGGCACAGACGACACACAGCAGTCATTTAGGTTGTGGATGGTGTGAGGTGTTACTATGGTTGTTGGACATCTGTCATGGGTGTGACTTATGTATGTAAATCCAGGAGTGGTAACCTCTATGTGGGTAGTATGTGTGTACTCTGTGGTGTTGTCAGTCACTGTGCATTGGTAATGTGTTTGAGTGCATTGTCACAGTGTTGTACATGTCACTGTGTCCTTCTCCATATCTGTAGCTGTCATGTGAGGTACATACCATGGCAGCCATTATATGGTGTGGAGGGGTACACTGACCTACATGTCCATAGCTGACACACCATGTCTGCTGACACATACCATGTGCAGGTATTCCAGGAATAGTGTGCCACTGTGAATATCATTGGGGGGACTATTGTACACATTTATGACCCTGTTGACCCCTGACACATGCAGTGGTGGGCAGCCAATCACATATCTGGTGGTTACTGGTGTAGGTGATTTGAAATGGGGTATGGTACTCCAGTTTTGACATTTGTGTTCACTCCATGCCTTTGTCACCAGGCACCTGTTGCAATACATCAGTACACATGTGCTTCACTCAGAATATATCTACATCTCTCTCTCTCTCTCTCTATATATATATATATATATATATATATATATATATATATATATATATATATATATATATATATATATATATATATATATATATGTCTGTATACATATACACATATATATATATATATTGATGTACATATATTGCTATAGATATGGAGAGGGGGCTGTGACACAGAGGGGGTGAGAGTGACAGAGGGGGTGGGACAGGGGGTGTTGAGGTCATCATATACAGTCATACCTGTAGATAGTCAAATCAGTCTGTCTATGTATATGTATCTACATATATCTATATCTGTATGTGTGTATTACATATATATGTTTGTACATATTCTATCTATCTACATCTCTCTATGTATTCCTACATCTCTCTCTATGTATGTATACATATATGCATATTATATATACATATATATATATCTATATATATATATATATATATATATATATATATATATATATATATTTATATATATATATATATATATATATATATATACATACATACGTATCCATATGATAGACAGGTATATCAGCATGTTTGTCTACTATACTGTATACACACACTAACATACTGCTAAACATACATAACTGTGAAACCTACTTTGTACATTGCACTACAACCTACATTCAACCTACATTGATATGTGCACATAGATGCTCTCACATACAAATGTATGTACAGGCTTTACTGATAGTTGCTGTATGTCCCCTGCCCTTTGCACATCTTCATATACATATGGATACAGACCAATGACACATATGGAGGGTTCACAGTATGTAGACCTTTATAGTATTACTTTACATTACCTGTGTTTGTCACAGCTGCTTGTGTTGCCGTCTGGTTTTGTGTCCTGCTGCTCCACTTGCCAGTTGTCAGCTTTCAGGTGGCTGTTGCTGAACAGTTTTGTTTGTGTATGTTTAATTTCATTTTTCTCTGTCTCTGTCTCTGTCTCTGTCTCTCTCTCTCTCTGTCTGTCTCTCACTTCCTCCTCAGGGTGCGATGAAAGTATTGCATGTGTGGACTGGGAGTACAGCATACTTTTGTAGGTATCTGCATATGTCCATGTGATGGCCTCTGCACCAATTGTTAGCCAGCATTTGCTAATTGCATGCAGCCAGTTGTGTACTGATTGCAGTTCTCACTGTGATTTCAGAACAGTGCTATAAAAAGGTATGTGAGATAGGCGTAGCCCTTTCAGATTTTAAGGGCAGGGACCATGGTGGTATGCTGTGGACAATGTTCTGTGAGTGCAGAGGTTGGTATCGTTCTCATATTTCCAGCTGTGTTGTAGATTAACATTTCTCCTTTCATTTCTCTAGTTTCCTGTACTAACTGTGTATGTACACTGACACCTACAACTACTACTACTGTTAATGTGTGTGTCTGTGCTTTCCTTGCACTTTTGCTTGCACTTTGTTGCTATGGCTTCAATATTTGCCCTTTACAGTCACTACTTGTATGCCTGCTAGGTGTCCTGACTGTAGTGTGCTGCTGTGGCTTTCCTATTTTCCATGTACATTCACACCTTGGAATGCTTGCTATATCTGCTAGGGTGTTACAGCATGCAGTGTGGTCTGGCCATGGTGTGGGCCTTGACATCTATTAGGGTATTTGAGTATGCTGCTGAGCAGGCCCCAGAGACTCTCAGGTGCAGCTGTTATCTGCCTCATGGAATGGTACATTTCAGTGGGGTACACCCATTAAATTGTCTGGTATGCTGCTGTTGTGACTGTGGGATAGCATGAGCATATGTATTACTACACTTTTTCTGCCATGCAAGTGGTGCATACTTTCAGGACTCCATAGTTACCATTGCATGTGTTGTAACACCTTTCTGCCTACTGTTTGTACATTTCACATGGAGTGTGTGGGGCATCCCTGTAACTCATTCACTGTTGCTATGTCTAGGCTCTTAACTATTAAAATATGGTGGTGTCAGACCTCTCATGTGTACAAATATTTGCAGGTTGTCCACATTTCTACCTCATATTTTGGTCAATATCTTATGCACAGCTTTTTCTGGCAAATCACTCTGGGCTCACGTCAGAATATAGTGATAAACATTTAAGTTTCAGACTTCATACCCTTCCAAACATCCCACAAAATGCAGAACCTGTTATTGTCTGAACTGTCTAAGTTTGTTGTAACATTATTAGTAATGTGTCCCTGGTTTTGGCCCTCTGCTCCACATATTTTATTACTTGGTCCGGATGTGTTCCTGTAAGAGGTTGTGGGGTATGGGCAGTGATTATCCTGCTGTGAGTATGTGTGTGGCTTGCATGGTGCTACAGTGACATTATTACCTACTAGCTACCAAGTAGCATGGCTGTTTCTGTTCACACACTACTATCATAGATATCCACTAGATTTGACAGTAAATATACATGACATGCTTTGTGTAATACACATCCTATATTCCCTTTACATTCATTCCTACTATTACATGATATATTTATTTAGCACAATGTTCTTGTATAACAGTCATGGCTTAGTGGTAAGTCATGTAAACTACTGAGTCCAAGGTCCTGGGTTCGGGACTGACAGTGGGATTTTATTTTGCTTTTGAGCTGACTACAGGACCTGTCAATCAGAGTGACTAAGGCACGTTTAAGCAGTTGTAACCAGGTTAGCGCTGGTTTGCGCGGAGCTCACGCATGCGCACTGGCATTCAGCTCCACGCACACCCGCTTACAACCACTTAAACATGCTTACTCTTGCGCACACCCGCGCTATTTTCTTTGAAAGAAATGAACATGGGGAGACAGGAAAGTGGTGAAAAAGGGGTCACAAAGAGGGTAAGACAGTAGGGAAACAAGCTTGGGTTTTGCAGGAGGGATGTAGGTAGGGCCCATAGCTGCCCATTTTTTCATCAGCAACAGCTGTGCATATGTTTGTAATTTGGTGTGACATTTGATACCTTCCACCCCTGAGAGAGGTGTAAGGACAACAATAATACTTGTTGTGCAGCCAATTGTAATTGATAGTTTCCATGTCTGGCAGACATATGTGCGGAATGGGCAGCTATGTATGGGGCATAATTTTTTTGTGGGTACAGAGTGCCCTTTTTTTTTTTTTTTCCTATGAGAGTGGTATGTCAGGTGAAGGAAGTCAGTATAGCTGGCAATTGACAGGGACGGATGTTTGGATATCCAGAGCCCATGAGCCCACAGATGGCAACAGTGGAACTGATATCCCCACCCATGGGCAGTTGCCACTGTTCCTTCACTGCCCAGGACGGGGCTGTGCTGGGGGCTGTGTAGGCCAGCCAACAGGCATGCACATATGTTGTGCCACCTGTGCCTCAAGCTGGCGTAGGGGCCCAAGAACAGAGTCCTGGATCTCCCTACGCACCACAGTCCGAACGCTACGGAGGGTGAGTGGTGGTTCTCCTCTGGCCACGCTTGCAGAGGGGGGATGGGCCCCATCCTTTGCAGCGCTTCCACCCACAGATGGCACAGGGCCACCGGAGGAGGGTCCAGACTGGGTACTAATGCCAGGTGCACTCGCCAGCTGAGGTGGGAGAGGTGGGTCCGCTGGAAGCCGCCTTCCCTGTCGTCCTATGTTTTGCATTATGTCATGACAGTTTGGGTTAGTAACATACAATACCATTCGCAATTAGTTGTAACAGCATGCATTAGTATTCCCATTAACCAAACACCCAGATATTCACACCATTGAACAGCGAGAATAACACATGCATAATTTGAACAGCAATACACAGTCCAACAACATGCACTGTTGACTGATGGCAACAGGCCATCAGGTTTGGATGTATGAACAGGGAAGATGCATCAACGGACATGCAAATATTTATGACCCAACAGGACAAATGTCCAGGGGTGTTAATTGTGATTGCACATACTAATTTCACGTGGAATGGATTATCTGTGGTTATAGGGTGGGGTGAAGAAAATATTATTAACACCTTCGAATACCAATACATATGCTGTACATTTCTAATAGCTACAGATATATACACACTACTGTTCTAACTACAGTTTCCTATATGATAACTGCTTCAATTTGGTGATAGGACTGTTACTGCTACATCAATATACATTTTATTGTTATTCATACACATTCAGATCTGGCTTTGTTCAGCTACATCATCCTGCTACATTTGCTTTATACAGCTATAGACAGCTGTGGATGTTTGATGTTTCAGACAATCATACTATCTGCATATTGCAGACTGAGAGCAACATATCCAGATTTTGGGATACACATTCCAGCTGCAGCAACACTTTGGACACATTTCACAGTTTGGTTCTACTTGTCACATTCATTTCATTCTGTCCTGACTGCAGTGTACTTTATTCAGAGGTTATTACTACTTTATTGGTGGATTCATAACTCTTTCTCACACTCTCTCACTTGTTTTCATTTTACTATTCAGAATTGTACTTACTTCTAGGCTTTATTGACATGTTTTACCTGTAGTTATTACAATCCTTTCCAGCAGTCTCACTTCTGTCATGTTTCAGTATTGCAACAGGGATATATTTCACACATGTGATTTGCTCATCTTCTGCAGCTGTACTTTTCAGCCTGCTGCAGGTTGTGTACTATTATATTACAAGTGGGGCATATTTATTTCAGACTTTATTTCAGACATTTTCATTTTTCTGTTTGGATTACAGACTGCAACACACTTTTCTAATCAAGCAATACTTGCAAACACTTTGACACTGTTACTTGCACATTTTATTACTTAGTGACTACACTGCACTCTTTTGCTAACTGTCATACTTTGATATTTCTTTACAGTTACTGGGAGTGGATTACTGACCTGCCTGGTGGCGCAACCGCACCAGCCTATCGCCATAGGCTCTGCGGTTCACAGAACGGACACCTGCAGCTGTAATATAAATGATGTAATATTGGAATACACATCTCCATAATATCAGCTGATTTAATTTCTTACATACATAATTAAATGTAACTTACTCAGTAGTGGGGCGTTGAGCATTTGCCGGGCCTCCTGTATCCAAAGGTTCAATTGGTCCTGCTTGCATCTCTTCAGGTCCACATGGTGGTGACGGACCTGCTCACCAGTCCTTGGAATCCCTGTGGCACTGGTGAGATCATGAGCCAACCGGTCCCACGCCTCAGCCCTATATGCTCCCCACAGGACGTGGCCCTGCATGAGTTGAGCCTCATGATTGTGGACTAGGAGCCAGACCATGTATCTGGACTCCTCAATGCCCCACCTCTGTGCTCAAAAGCAACTACCCTCACCTATACCTGACATTCTGGCTGCAAGTCAGTTCTACAATCGTTTATGCTGTGTATTCCCGCCTATGGGGCTTATATATGCCGTTTTTCTCACACTTATCTGTGATTGGCCGTTTTGGAATTGTATCCACTTCACAAAACCTGCTTTGTCATGCTCCACTTTCTATTCATTCCTATATATTTGCTATTACTGCATTTCTGCATGCAGCTGTCATGGCTTAGTAGTTCAGTACCTTGACTATGGTGCATGGTATCCTGGGTTCGAACCTGTCCACTGCTTTTTATATTTTATGACTGTCTAAACAGGCTAGGGGGTGTGTCTGTGTAAAGGCAGTTTTGTTACAGCTTGCTCAACATTGCCCATCAGTTAGCTTGTTATTGCGGTGCGCAGCTCAGTGCAAACGGGGTACGCTGGTTTATGCCCCATTTGGCTGTCATCACGCATATTACGCTCAGCTCAGCTAGGGGCACACCGTTTCAGTGTGTTAAACCACTGCTCAGCTACGGGCACTCATTTTGCACCTGTTAAACCACTGCTCAGCTACAGGCACTCATTTTGCACCTGTTAAACCACTGCTCTCCTACAGGCAGATGCACTCACCTTGTTAAACTGTAGCTCAGCTACAGGCACATCTGGCATTTTTTATTGTTTTGTTACCTCACATTTCCACAAAATAAATGGACTATTTCATTACATTTTACATAAAATGTGATTTTATATGTGTACATATTTGTCAGGGACTTGTTTCGTGCTTATTTTACTAAAAATAAAATTGATGTTGTTGGGGCTCGAACCATGGATGCCTGCTCTTCAGCCGACGTCTCTACCTCTACACTATTGCTTCTTGGCTTACTTTGCATATTTAGTTCTTAAATGCTTTCCCACTGACTGCTAACTGTGGCTGCGCTAGGCATGCGCAAAAGCGCACTCACAGGCAAACATCTTTACGATTTAAAAAAATATATAACATGTTCATTTATATATTTTCTGTTCATAGTCTGTGGGTGCATGTGTTGTGTTGTGTTTATTCACATTTCCATGGACTCTGTCATGGGTGTTTACTTTGGGCACTTTTACTCTTCTGGGGTCGTGTCCGCTTGCAGGGCTCGGCCTATGGACACGCCCCCTACTGTCTTACATGGACCGTGTTACCCTTAGGTGTGATTCAGCATGCTGACATCACTCCGTTTAACTGCAGCCTCAGTATAAGAGTTATAACTCTTACACGGAGGCTTCGTGAATCCTGTCCAATATCTTACACTCAGACCGTTGGTCCAAAATGTAACCTGCAATTAAAAATAACCAGAATCTCAATCAATTCAGCTTTCTTTAAAACTAATCTCTTTAAAAAAAACTCATGTATACACAATTCATAATAGTTAATAATGCTTATTTAACTCCTGTCAAACTCAATAAATACTATTCCGCATCTTCTCCAAACTGTCTATACTGTGAAGACCAAAAAGCTGACATTTTGCATGTATTTTGGAGCTGTAAATGTTCATATAAATTATGGTGCTCACTAAGGGCCAGACTGGAAAAGATGGAGTATGAAAAGACTACTGTGTCTTGGGAGTTTGCTATTTTATACATTCCCCTATGAGATTATCTAAACAAAAACTACATCTCTTAATTACATTTTTTTTTCATTGATTAAGCTTTAGATCTCACAAAACTGGCTCAACAGATGAAATGCATCATGGAATGGCTTTAAAAAGATGGTGAGTAAAAGTATAACAGGTCATAAATTAATAGTTAGCAACTTAGGCAAATACTCTTATTACACACAGTTTTGGAGTACATACTCCAGTAAATTCAACTGGACATATCTGCGTGTTAAGCTGAGTTAACAAAGAGACGATTTATTACTAGAGTCTTTTTTTTTTCTTTTGCTTTTGTCTCTGAGACTATACTGTTATGTACTATTGTCATTGCATAACTTGAACTCATGTTATGGCATTTGTCACTCAGTGTGGATAGTTATTATGTTATTTTTCTTTTTTCTGTTAATTCTTCAATGTGTCATAAGCAAAGCATTTTCAGCGTACTTATCTCATGTTGAAGATATTTTTGATATTTCTTCATGGAAATCCAAATAAAGATATTAGAAAAATATGTGAAGAACATAGTACAATTGTATAAGTAAACTTACCATAACAGTATATGTTCAAATTATCATTTCAGCTTTCTCTCTCCATCCCCCTTATTTGTGTTGCCTGACCTCGTCACCCAAACCTGTCTTTTAGTTAACTCAGCTCAAGCTGACTGATGATTTGGGCACATGGAAGATACTCTTAAGCTTTGGAAACTGACTGACTGTTATATTCTTGGCAGGATCCAACCCATATAGCTAAGACTACTACAGCATTGATCATTTGAACATCTACTGTTATGGTAAGTGTATTACATGAATGCATTTTATGTTATATGTTAAAGCATAAGCAAACTGGTGGTAAACAGATTATTGTCTTAAGCAAGAGCTATTTGTATTTTTTCAGAACAATACAGAATTCAATACAGAAATAAAGTGAAGAGGGATAACATGCTCAAAACACACAATCATTCTTAATGGAACTAATTTTCAGGATGCTGGTACAATATCCTCATATAGGGATATGGGTAATTCACTGAAACTGACAATATTCTGAAGGGACAGTCCAAAGCATTTACACACTGAGAAGAGTACTGAATAGTGAGACAAGTTGCTAGCATTCCATGAAAAAAGTATGTCAAAAACAAAGGGCGGGGAGATGTTTAACATCATCATAGGCTGGTTCCAGAAGCTGAGCAAGCTGCGGTTCAAAATAGGGGTCATGGGGTTTTGCCTCTTAAGAGTTCATTGTATAGGATTTGATGTAAAAAGCTCTTTATAAACTGTTGGGAAATGCTTCTTCAATGTTTTAACATTGGGAAATTTCTGTGAATTTTTATTTGTTCTTTGAGGACCAAGTTGGTCTCACTAGGATAGTGGCCTCTTTTCACGGGAAACCCAAGTTAATATGTCTTATACTAGTGGACATTTGGCCTGGGCATTGGGGGAACTTCCCTTACTCTTTTCAATATGTGTTGTATTTTTACATCCACCTGAGGTTACACTGAATCAAGGAGATGGGACCTATTTGTAATGTCTCATCCGAAGGACTTCACTCTCATTCTTGGCAGTATCAGCAATCAAATCAGCTGGAGTAGGAATATAAACCACTGCCTTCTGGTCTTCCAGCAATAAAGGTGAGTGTGCTTACACGTCATACACTGACACTGACATGACGTGACACTTTAATTCTGTAATGTGATACAGCTATTTAAGGAAATGAAGCAAGAACTTATATTTTACAGAAACATGATATACAATGGGACAAGTTTTAATTGAGAGGTAGAAGGGTCAGAAAACATTTACAAAATTCAAAAATGCAAGGAGGAGATATAAGGCAATTTTTATGAGGATGAGGAAAAAGTTGTTAGTTAAGCAGGGTCTGTACTTTATCTAGTTGGTAGAGAAATGTGCAGATGAAGTGATACAAGTCATTCTAAGCTGCCATTACTGTCTATGTTTTACTTCTGGACTGATTACACGGAGCTGGGGTCTGTGGAATGTTCCTGTTGTATTGTACCCTGAAAGGGTCCTGAGGATTTTGTCAGAAGACAACAGTGACAGATTCTTCACTGTCTTCTTGTGTTTTGATGGGTTTATATCAAGCTAATTTTATTACTAAGGCTGCTGTGAATGGCTTGAAAATTAGGTATTATGTAAAATTAACAAATCAGTCTGGTTTGCAACCTGTATTATCAGATTGAACTTGCTCCTGACAATGACAAGTTTGCAAACGTGTAAGGTTAATCAGTGTACACATGGCTACTGGCTGTCCTAGCAACCACTGAGGGGTGTTATACTGTTGATTCTGACCCAGCAAGAAAGGTGGATGGGAAGCTTAGAGCAATGTGAACAAATGGTTGGACTTAATAACAATCCTACTGAGGAGTGGACAGGAGTATCAATCATTCTATACCTGTGTGTGTGTGAGTGAGTGCGTGTGTGTGTGTGAGGTGGGGGGGGCAGCATTATATTGGACCTTTGGTATTGTTTATTTTTTAACCTCACTGTATTTCAGCAAACAGTATATTATAGCATGTAATTACTGAGAGTATGCCTCAAGTGCAGATTTATCAAACCCCTGACATGCTGCATGAAAGTGCAGATGAAAGGGACTGATAAATGAATATGAAGACTATTTGAAAGCCAGATAGGAGATGAGCAGTTCATATCCAAATCAGGAGGGGATTGTGGACACATGGAAATGACTATTGGAATGGATGGCAGTGTGGGAATACAGAGAGGCATTTATCAGGCCATGGGACAAGTGGAGAAAGTATGACAGGGAGGGTAGAGATGGGGGAAGTCACATTGTTCTGTGCACTTAAACAGCAGACGAAATATGCTCACTGTCTTCAGCAGACGTAATATAATGTGAGCTCAGTGTGTAAGGCAGAGGAGAAGAATTTAATTATATGCAGCTGGAGTTGAGGATAAAATGACATATGAACTACCTAGCCATGAGCAGGTGCTTACAACTGCACTGAATCAGTAAATGTTAATTTGAAAAAAAGACAAGTTTATAAATTTACTGTTATTTATAACTAAATTTCATCAAGGCACATTCATATTGTAATCAATATCCATACAATATATTATTTCAGGAGATGATGTATATTTATGTTTCACCTGAAGGAAGAGCTTCATTGTACAGACCTAAGCAAAATATACAATATTTGCCCTAATAAATATGACAAAAGAATAGTTTTTCAGTATTTAAATATTAAGAAAGGTTAAAGAGCCATATAAGACAGGGTTTTTTGGGGGCACCTTTTCTTATAAAGCTGTTGTAGAAATGAAATTTTGTAAGGCAGAACTTGATGAAGGCCTTTATATTTTACTAGCATACTTGGAAGCACTTCATCAGACATCTGGGGACCAGTATGTTTCTTTTGGAAAATAGTACCACAACTGCTATGAAAAACATATAGACTAAAGTCTTGTGCACTGAAACCTAGACTAGAAAAAAGGCATTATATCCTCCTTTTGGGTAAAGAGCCAGGTATCTGTTAGTTGCCCTTGGCTGGTTTGATGCTGTTACTGGACATTAAGTGTTGCATGCCATACAGTGACATAAACATATATTTTGTGCTTCGATGCACTCTGGAAGAAGCTCGCAGTATTATACATTCCACAGTGCTTACTTCACGAAGCCTTCATATTTTTGTTTATATTTAGTTTAATTTTCTTTGCCTACAGCAGCATCTGTGACTGCAGACCTCCCTGTATTTATTCTCACCTCTTCTGTTACTTCTTATACGTAAGGCCTTGACCTGGAATGTAAAAGGCCTAGTGGGAGTGCTTAATAGACTTTTTTCTGAAACCACATCATTATGCTTAGCAAGAATCCAGCTCATGAAGAGAACAAACAGCATGCTGATTAAACTTATTAATTTGCAGAATACCAAACAGGGTGAGCCTTATGGGCAGACATTATTAAAGCTGATGCAGGAATGCTTGCATTGGTTTCACAACATGCTGTACCATGTTCCATAGTAGAAGGTCCAAGGCTCATTGGGAGATATGAGGTCTGGTAAGGTCATTAACTCATGACCTGCTTCTCAATGACTGTTTCTATTTGGGGTGATAGTGAATAACTGTAATGTTCCTCAGTATGTGTTTTGTAACCCTACACCTTTACTGCTGACTCTGCCTGCAGTGGTTAATAGATTTTATTATTCTCAGACACTGATCTCAGCAAACTGGAAAAAACAGGTATGATTTAAGCATCCTTCTGTGTCTTCCTTACCTATTTTCTTCTAACTTTGTCTATTCCAGTTCTAATCCCTTACCCCATTCATCCACCTCAATTTATATGCTAACCTCCTCACCTAACAGGATACCATTCCTTGTATATTTTATCTACAGTCTATCTGTATGTACTTATGTGTTTGTTGTGTTACTATCATTTAGATTCATAGGTAAGTACTAGGCTATCAGTCTGCAGACTATTAAAAGCCTAGCCAAAAAAACATTTGGAAAAGTTGCTTCTAGCCTCAAAGAGGCCCAGCCAAGATATACTAGGAGAGAATCTGAGGTTGCCCATATAATTATCTAGGTTTCCCTTAAAGGTGGCAAGGGTGCTTCTCTGCTCAACATGAAGTGAAAGTTTGTTCCAGAGCTGAAGGGTATGTTGGGATATGTGTCTTATTTTTCTGCTGATAAAGGTTGTGTTCTTTAAGCTGAGTATTTGAGTTACCATAAGTTCTGCAAATGAATGGGAGATCAAATAGGAATGGATCTTTTATGGGTCATGACAGATCTCTGTGGAGCTGTCTGTAAGAAACTGAATACAGAGAAAGAGGTAACAATCTCTCTAGCTAACTAAGATTTATGAGGCCAATAATCTGTTTAGCTATGAATTTATGAGATCTCTCAAATACATGACAAAACATGCTACGTTCAGTAATGGGTCTGAAAAGATATGAATACATGGGAATTAAGACTTCTCTGGATTTAGTTAAGATGTCTTTGGAAATTAGATGAGCCAGATAAAAGAATTTTCAAATTACTGTGGAGAATTCCTTAACATTTGACCAGCAAGTCTCCACAGTAGTTTGGAAATTCTTTTGCAGTACACCACTGGTAACTTTTTTTGCTGTCGGAAGTGGCAATTATGACTCTAACCACATGGATTCTGTCAGACACCCTATTTATCTATCCACAACACAATATAATGGTTTATATTCAGATTTACAAGTCTGTCAGTAATGCCTGTATGGTGAATGTCAAAGGCCTTGGCTAAGTTAAGATGTACAGTATGCACTGCATCACCAGTATCTACTGCTTGTAGAGTATGCACTGCATAACCAGTATTCACTGCTTGTACAGTATGCACTGCATAACCACTGTTCACTGCTTGTACAGTATGCACTGCATAACTAGCATTCACTGCTTGTACAGTATGCACTGCATAATCACTATTCATTGCTTATACAGTATGCACCGCATAACCACTATTCACTGCGTGTACAGTATGCACTGCATAACCACTATTTACTACTTCAGTTTCTTTTCCAAAATAAACTGATGGGGTTAAAGAGGCTGGGGCTTCTTTTGACAAAGCTGAACTGATGAGGGTCCAGGGTTAAGAGTTTTTTAATGTCCAGATTAAGGAGGTCTGAGATAATGCACTTCATAGATTTACATAGGAAGTTAGGAATGAGTCTATAGTTACCAGGGTCTGTGTGACCCTTATGTAATGACATTGCAGTTGCTGTTTTCCAGGCTTCTTAACTGTAACCAGTGGAGTGGCTTAAATTAAAGATGTTAAGTAGGGTTCAGAAAAGCCATAATCAGGCAACCTGATATGTTATCAGGACCCATGGATGACGTGTTCTTAGTTTTTGAGTGAGCTGTGATAACTTGTTCCATAGTAATTGAAGGGGGTGACTGGGATTGTGGAACTTGTGGAATAGCTATAACTGTGGGTGGAGTAAAGTTCGCACTACATTTAGCATCAGGTATGACCAGTCCAGCAGCAAGACTGTAACAGCAGGCGCTTGGAGTTATACAGCACTTGTAATAGCAGGTGTTGTGGTTCCAAGCAGAACAGGAGTGTAAGCAGGCATGCAGACCTTACCTTTCAGTAACAGCAGGTAAGTAGTTCACCCAGACAGCCCATGCAGGTGAGTGTGTGTGTGTGTGTGTGTGTGTGTGTGTGTGTGTGTGTGTGTGTGTGTGTGTGTGTGTGTGTGTGAAATTATGCCCCACATAGTTATGTAGCTTTACAGAGTTTGCAGGTGTCCTGCAATTTTGTAATCCCCTTTCCCCCCCAAATAAAACAGTATGCTGTATGCAGTAATATTTCTGATTTGTGTATGACTTGTGGGTTGTTGGAACAAAAACTACTGCTACAGCATTTATATTTTCTGCAATTGTTTTGCTTTATCCATTGCACTAAAGGATTTCATTCATTCATTAATAGACCTGGCTTATGTAATATAGTCCAAAAAGGCGGCATTATAGTAATGTATTTTTGGAGAAACTTCTTTCAGTTCTCCAGCAAATTCAAAGGTTTTTTTTATTTGTTAGGTCATATAGTCTGTATTATTTAGAGGGATGATCTTCAATAGTCCTTATATAGTGCATATTATTGTGGTATAGACTTGTGTAATATTGGATTGTAAAGGATTTCTGCATTTAGTTAAAAGCTGTTAGTCTAGCAGTTAGCACAACAGACTAAAATTCTGAGTTGTTGATGTGCTGCTTTCTGTGGCAAGTGTGTAATGTTTGAATTTTTCCAACTTCAGTTATCTCGAGAGTGACATTGAACAAGTCATTTAACCAGACAATGCTTTGGAACAATTGGGAATTTGTGCTAGGGTCCTTAATGGTCTCCAAGACTGCATGCCTAGTTACCATAGCTCTCTTTAACATGGAATTATTTAGATGACTTTTACTTCTGCAAAGATTGTGTATATTGACTTAGCATATGTCATCAGGTAGTTGATCGTTCTTATGTTCTTATAAATACTCTTCCATATAAAATTTTCTACACATGGCTGGAACTTATGGTACTATGGTAAGCAGTCAACAAAGTGCTTATAACTGCTGGTAAGGGTATTGGGTTGTCTGAAGATAAAATAACTTATACTCTTCTCATCTGGTCATATTAAACAGTCAATCTGGTTTTGCAGGACTAGTGTGTGTGTGTGTGTGTGTGTGTGTGTGTGTGTGTGTGTGTGTGTGTGTGTGTGTGTGTGTGTGTGTGTGTGTGTGTGTGTGTGTGTCAGTGTATGAGAATTAAGCTGGAGAACTTTGCCTACTGTGTGTAATTTTGGTCATTGTTATTATTATTAATTTTTTTTGCCACAGACATTTGAGGATATATTCAACAATGAAGCTATAATTGCTGAGTTTGGGGGGTGCCTGTGGATATAAACATACACATAATCAGTCTGGCCAGATGCATTTTAAATGAATGTGAGTTTCAAAGGAAGAGAAGTTTACTGTTGCCAATTTGAGACAATTTTTTTTTCTTTAGCAAAAAGCCATTAGTGTTTATGCTATGAAAGTGGATATAAAGGTTTTAAATCAAATCTCTGTAAGCATTATAAAAATAAAGTATGCACACTGACAGGTTTTTAACAGTGTTTTTGGTAACTGAGGAGAGACAACCACACAATGGCCCACTAGAATGGTTGTGGGGGGGGGGTGCTGGTCCATTACCCTGCATAGGGCCCCATTTGACCATAATCCAGCTCTGCTGCTAGGCGTTAGCTCTTAACTCCCTGACATGGTTATATTGAGTATTAGTGTCTATTTTAAATTCATACTCAGATTTGAGCTTCCTAATGGTTCCCTTAAGCTCTTTGTTAGTTTGTTAAGTGTGCTTTCTAGGTAGGTAGTATGAGAGATCCTATAAGCATTAAGCAGTTTATTTCTCTTGTTATATAATTTATTTATATGGGTATTCTACTACAGGGGTTTGTTTTTAAACTTCTCATTGCATTTGTTGTGGATAGGGACTGCCTTATTAATACAACTATTTAAGTGGGAGTAGAAGTCAGAGGCTTAGGTAGCAGCTACAGCAATGGCATTCTTCAGAGGAGGATTACAGCAGAATTTATTTAGGTCATTAAGTAACTAAAGAAGGATTGCATTTAAGAAGCCACTAAACACAGAACTATTGCAGGTAAAATACCACCAGTTTTAACAGAAAAGGTGACTAAATTATGATCTGGTTTAACAAGACAGGAAGATACATAAGGAGATGTGCAAGAAGTGGCCATATTTGTGATGACCAGATCAAGGATATTTGAGCCGCTAGCATGACAATTAACTATTTGTCAAAAAGAGTTAAAACTTACAATGTCAAGCAAGTGTTGCTAATGCTGACCATTTACAGTGTAGATCAGTCTGTTTATTGATGAGTAGATGAAGTTCCCAAGTAGAAAGATCTTGGGTTTACTGAGAATTTCAGCTAATGTGTTAAGATAATTATCATGATCAGAAAGGGACATAGCAGGTGTTTTATAGCTAGCTATGAAGTGCTAATTAATCTTGTTTAGGGTGCTTTGGACTTTTAGCATCTCAGATGTGTTGTCGCAAGGAATATCGCATGAGGTAACATCCTTGACAAATACTGATACCTCCCCGCAGTTGCCAGTAGTGCTGAAGGTATAGGCATTATACCCAGAAGTAGAGGGAGTGCTATCATTGCTCTGAAACTATGTTATTATAACTACAAATATGTAAATGTGTTCATGTTTCAGGACAGCCTCAAGTATGGGCATTTTTTGTTAAGACTCCTGGCATTAAATAGGGCTACTAATGTGTTCCAAGTTAGAATTTACTAGGTAGGAATGTCCATCAGCTGGACTCTGCCTAAAAAGGCACTATGGGGGCAGCAAATTCTTCAGCCAGAATGCAAAGTCATTGGTTAGAGAGGAGCAGACCTCCTCTGGGAAAGCAAGAAGAACTGTCAGCAATCCCAACCCAAGCTGACACATACTGGATCCTCATAGAATGATACCAGCTACCTAGCAAGTTATTAAAGCCAATTATCTTGTCTTTGAATCACAGCACCATTTTGGATGATGGCAAAACCAGTGCCTTTCCTGCCTTAGACAAATGCACTGCAAGCTCAGTCATATCCTTCTGCACATCCCTCTGGGTAAAACATCTAAGGTCATTCACCCCAGTGTGGACCACTATCAAGTCATAATCATATTTGTCAAGATGGCAGGTCTAAGGGCCCTTGCTATGTTCTGGAGCCAGGCTCCAGACAGATGGCTAACTGTCACCCTGTTTTTATCCAGTCTGGCGAGGGTTGTATCTGTATGCCTTACAATAGAGTCACCTATTACTAAAACATTATCATGGTTTGATGTGGTCTCAGAGATCCATAAGGGCTTGGTGTCTGCACCACTGTGACTCCTACAGGCATGCATTTTAGGTGTGTATGTGTATGTGATGGGTGAAAGTGGGCGTGTTGCTGTGTGAACTAATGTCTGAGTTTTTTTAGTAGTTAGCCAAGGAGGCTTAGGCAGTGTTCTTTTAACAACCTCAGAGTAAGATGATTTACTAAAAGTGTTCTGTGCTGTATGTGTATGTATTGTGCTTACTGAATATGTTCAGAAATGAGAAGATAGCCTCACGTTAAGTAAATACTTACATCTCTTACATATTAAATCACTGTGAGGTAGCAAAAGAGTTTTTGGAAAGTATGAGGCAGTTATTAATCCACCGCAAAATACCTAGTGCTATCAGACTGAATACAGAATGGGAAAAGCTGACTGAGATTCCATACTGGCCAGAGCAAGCAAAGGGGTATAGGATAGGTTGGTAACTTTTGGCATAAGACAGAAGAGTATTACTGACTGGGTTAGAAAAAGGTGATAAACTATGATATGGCTAAAGGATAGAAAAATGAGCTCTGACCGCTGTAGTAGTCATGTCACTTTTACATTTCTTTTTTGCAGACTATATAGGATCAGTAAGATAATTATTAACAGTGACAAATTTAACCAAATAGCTTTACCCAATAGGTTAATGTGATCTCTACCTAGCCAGTAAAAGCAATGAGCAATAGGTTGCCTAACTCAGTGGATCTACTCTGGGCTTTGCCACATTGATAGCTGACAAGTCATCAAGTCCTTAAATCTAGTTTTACTGAAACAAACTGAAAATGTGAAAGATTGTGAGACAATATCACAAGAGACTAACATGAACTAACTGGAGAACACAGCCTATCTGGTCTGTCACACAATAGTTAACACCTTACAAGAGGTAGCTGTGAAAAGTACACATAATAAAGAGAAAGCTTGCATATTCTTCTGACCTTTGTTCTTCCACTGAATGGTCTAAATAGGAACTGTAAGGACATTGTAACTGAGTATATAAAGCTCACCAAGTTGCACTTTATTGTGATTCCAGCTGTAATTCCTTTTATGAAAGTGATTAATTCAATCATGAGCCTGGAAGGGTGGACTCCCATAGCTAAGACTGTTGAGAAGCTGGAGATTCTTTTCTTGGATAAACATTATGAGGCACTTATGCTCATATTCAAAAGCAGTAGGGTTACAGTTAATGGGCAAGATTCACAAAGCCTCCGTGTAAGAGTTACAAGGCTTACACGGAGGCTGCAGTTAAATGGTGTGATGTCAGCATGCCATGCATATGCATGAGGGCATGCTGAATCACACCTAAGGTTAACATGGTCCGTGTAAGACAGTAGGGGGCGTGTCCATAGGGCGAGCCCTGCAAACGGACACGCCCCCAGAAGAGTGAAAGTCCCGAAAGTAAACCCCCATGACAGAGTCCGTCTAATGTGAATAAACACAACACAACACATGCCCCCACAGACTGCGAACATAAAATGCAAAAATGAACATGTTATATATTTTTTTATAAGTTTTAAAGATGTTTGCCCGTGAGTGCACTTTTTTGCGCGGGCGTGCCCCTCACTTAGCCACAGTTAGCAGTCAGTGGAAAAGCATATAAGAACTAAATATGCAAAGTAAGCCAAGAAGCAATAGCGTAGCAGTAGAGATGTCAGCTGAAGAGGAGGCAGTCATGGTTCGAGCCCCCACAACATCAATTTTTATTTTTAGTGAAATAAGCACGAAACAATTCCCTGACATATATGTACATGTATAAAATAATTTTTATGTAAAATGTAATGAAATGGGCCATGTATTATGAAGAAATATGTGAAAAACAAAACAAAACAAATGTCAGAAGTGCCCATAGCTGAGCTACACTCTAATAAGCTGAGTATATCTGCCCGTAGGTGAGCAGCGGTTTAACAGGTGTAAAATGAGTGCCCGTAGGTGAGCAGTGGTTTAACAGGTGTGAAATGAGTGCCCATTGGTGAGCAGTGGTTTAACAGGTGTAAATTGAGTGCCTGGGGTTGAGCAGAGTTCTAACATGCTGAAACTGTGTGCCCGTAGCTGAGCTGAGCGTAATATGTGTCATGACAGCCAAACGACGAGTAAACCAGCGTGACCCGTTTGTGCGGAGCTGCGCACCGTGCCAACAAGCTAACCAATGGGCAACGTTGAGCAAGCTGTATAAAAACTGCCTTTACACAGACACACCTTCTAGCCTGTGTAGACAGTCATAAAATATAAAAAGAAATGGCCAGGCTCAAACTCAGGATACCATGCACTATAGTCAAAGTACTGAACTACTAAGCCATGACAGTTGCTCTTAGAAATGCAGTAATAGCATATATATAGGAATGAATGGAAAGAGTAGCATGACAAAGCAGGTTTTGTGAAGCTGATACAATTCCAAAATGGCCAATCACAGATAAGTGCGGGAAAAATGGCATATATAAGCCCCATAGGCGAGAATACACAGCATAACCGATTGTGGAACCGAGTTGCAGTCAGGATGGCAGGTGTAGGAGAGGGTAGTTGCTTCCAAGCACAGAGGTGGAGCATTGAGGAGTCCAAATATATGGTTTGGCTTCTCGTCCATGATCATGAGGCTCAACTCATGCAGGGCCAGGTCCTGTGGGGAGCATATAGGGCTGAGGCATGGGACCGGTTGGCACATGATCTCACCAGTGCCACAGGAATACCAAGGACTGGTGAACAGGTCCATCACCACCATGCGGACCTGAAGAGACGGAAGCAGGACCAACTGAACCGTTGGATCCAGGAGGCCCGGCAAATGCCTAACGCCCCACTACTGAGTAAGTTACATGTAATTATTTATGTAAGAAATTAACCTAGCTGATATTATGGAGATGTGTATTCCAATATTACTTCATTTATATTACAGCTGCAGGTGTCCATTCCATGAACCGTTGAGCCTATGCCGATAGGCTGGTGCGGTTGCACCACCAGGCAGGTCAGTAATTCTCTCCCTGTAACTGTAAAAAAATATAAGTATGACAGCTTGCAAAAGAGTGCAGTGTAGTCACTTATTAATAAAAAGTGCAAGTAACAGTGTAAGAGCGATTTTGCTAGCATTGTTTGATTACATAAGTGTGATGCAGCCTGTAATCCAAAAATAAAAATGAAACAAGTCTGAAATAAAGATGTTCCACCTGTAATATAATAGTACATAACCTGCAGCAGGCTGAAAAGTACAGCTACAGAAGCTGAGTAAAACACATGTGTGAAATATATCCCTGTTTAAATTCTGAAACATGACACAAGTGAGACTGTTGGAAAGGATTGTTATAACCAAGTAAAACATGTCAATAAAGCCTAGAATTAAGTACCATCCTGAATTGTAAAAATAAAACAAGTGAGAGAGTGTGAGAAAGAGGCATGAATCCACCAATAAAGTAGTAATAACTCCTGAATAAAGTATACTGCAGTCAGTACAGAATGAAATGAATGTGACAGGCACAACCAAACAGCAACATGTGTTAAAAAAAGTACTGAAGCTGGAATGTGTGTCCCAAAATCTGGATATGTTGCTCTCTGTTTGCAATATGCAGATAGTATGGTTGTATGAAATACCAAACATCCACAGTTGCCTAGAGCCATATAAAGCAAATGTAGCAGGATGATGTAGCTGAACAGAGACAGATATGAATGTGTATGAATAAAAAGAAATGTATATTGATGTAGCAGTAACATTCCTATCACCAACATGAATAAGTTGTCACATAGGAAACTGTAGTTAGACCTGTAGTGTGTATATATCTGCAGCTAGTAGAAATGTACAGCATATGTATAGGTATTTGAAGTTGTTAATTAAATATTTCTTCACCCTACCCTATAACCACAAATAATCCATTCCACGTGAAATGGGTATGTGTATTCACAATTAACACCCCTGGACAATTGTCCTGTTGGTTCATACATATTTGCATGTATGTTGATGCATGTGCCCTGTTCATACATCCAAACCTGATGGCCTGTTGCCATCACTCAACCCTGCATGTTGTTGGAATGTGTACTGTTGTTCAAATTATGCATGTGTTATGCTTGCTGTTCAACGGCTTGAATTTATGGGTGTTTGGTTAATGGGAATACTAATGCATGCTGTTACAACTAATTGTGAATTGTATTGCACGTTACTAACCCAAACTGTCACTAAATAATGCAAAACATAGGATGACAGGGAAGGCGGGTTTCAGTGGACCCACCTCTCCCACTTCAGCTGGTGAGTGCACCTGGCAGTAGTGCCCAGGCCGGACCCTCCTCTGGTGGCCTTGTGCCACCTGTGGGTGGAAGCACTGCAGGGGATGGGGCTCATCCCCCCTCTGCAAGCGTGGCCGGAGGAGAACATCCACTCACCCTCTGTAGTGTCCGGACTGTGGTGCGTAGGGAGATCCGGCACGCTGTGCTTGGGCCCCTACGTCAGCTTGAGATACAGGTGGCACAACTCATGGGTGTGCCTGCTGCCCAGCCTACACAGCCCTCAGCACAGCCCTCTCCCAGGCAGTGAAGGCACAGTGGCAACTGCCCATGGGTGGGGATCTCAGTTCCACTGTTGCCATCTGTGAGCTCATGGGCTCAAGATATCCAAACATCCGTCCTCGTCAATTGTGTAATCCCCACACATGTGTCATACACCACCCGTGTATGCGTCTTGTTTGTCTTGTCTGTTAACCTCCCCTACCTACCTCCCCAGCTATACCGACTTCCCGTACCTGACATACCACTCTCACCTGAAAAAAAAAAAGGGCACTCTGTACCCACAAAAAAATTACACCCCATACATAGCTGCCCATTTTGCACACATGTCTGCTGGACATGTAAACTGGCAATTACAATTGGCTGTACTAAAAATATTATTGTTGTCCTCACACCTCTCTCAGGGGTGGAAGGTTTCAAATTTCACACCAAATTACAAACATATGCACAGCTGTTGCTGACAAAGAAATGGGCAGCTATGGGCCTTTCCTACATCCCTCCTGCAAAACCTGAGCTTGTTTTCCTACTGTCCTACCCTCTTTGTGCCCCCTTTTTCACCACTTTCCTATCTCCCCATTTTCTTTTCTTTAAAAGAAAACAGCGCAGGTGTGCGTGAGAGTAAGCACTTTTAAGCAGTAGTAAGCGGGAGTGCGCTTCTGTGCGCTTAGCTAAGCGTGTGTCTTAGCTAGCGGCAGTGCGCGTGACCTCCATGCAAACCAGCGCTAACCCGCTTACAACTGCTTAAAAGTGCCTTAGTCACTCTGAATGACAAGACCTGTAGTTTTCTCAGCAGCAAAATAAAATACCTCCTGCAGTCTCTAACCCAGGACCTTGGAAACACTAGTCTGTATGACTTACCACTAAGCCATGACTGCTATACAAGAACATTGTGCTGAAAGAAATATATCATAAAATAACAGGAATTAATGTAAAGGGAATATAGCAAGTCTAGTACACAAAGCATGTCATGTATGTTTACTGTCAAAACTAGTGGATTTGTAAAATAGTACTGTGTGCTGAGAAACAATCATGCTAGTTGGTAGCTACTAGGTAATAATGTCACAGTAGCATCTGGCAAGCCACACACATACTCAGAGCAGGATAAACACTGCCATAGTTGAATAGTTAAGAGATCAGACAAAGCAACTGTGACTGAGTTACAGGGATGTCCCTGATGTGAAAACAAATGTCAACTGTGCCCCACTGACACCCTGTCAAATGTACTAACAGCAGGCAGAAAGGTGTAACTACACATGCAATGGTAACTATGAATGACTGAAGGTATGCACCACCTGCACGTCACAAATGGTGTACTAATACATATGCTTGAAATAACCCACAGTCACAACTGCAGAATATCAGAATATGTTATTGGAGTATCCCACTGCTATGTACCATTCCATGAGGCTGATAAAAGATGCACCTGAGAGTATCTGAGGCCTGCTCAGCAGCATGATCAAATACCCTTGTAAGTGTCAAGGCCCACACCATGGCCAGACCACACTGCATGCAGTAACACTCTACCACAACAAACACATAGGGAATTGCTGCCCAAACAGATTTAACAAGCATTACATGCTGTGAATGTAAATGGAAAATAGGAAAGCCATAGCAACACATTACAAGAAAGACACCTAGCGGGCATACAAGGAGTGAATGTAAAGGCCAAATATTGAAGCCATAGCAACAGATTGCAAGAGCCACTGCTATATACCAGGTACACCACAATCTCCAGAGGAAAGCACACACACCCATATACACAGTATTACTAGTCATAGGTGTCAGTTTACATACACAAGGAGAAGAGGACACTGGAGGAAGGAATACTCAGCTTACAGAACAACATGCATTGCAGTGTCTACAACACAGCCTGAAATATGAGAGACATACCAACCCTTACACTCACAGAACAGTGTCCACAGCAAACCAGCATGGTCCCCACCCTGATAATCTGAAAGGGCTATGCCTACCTAACAGACCTTTTTATAGCACAGTCCTGTAATCACAGTGAGAACTGCAATCACTACACAACAGGCTGCATGCAATTAGTAAATGCTGGCTAACAATTGGTGCAGAGGCCATCACATGGACATGTGCAGACACCTACAAAAGCATCCTGTACTCCCAGTCCACACATGCAATACTTTCATTGCACCCGCTGGAGGTAGAGAGAGAGAGAGAGAGAGAGAGAGAGAGAGAGAGAAAGAAAAAAAAAAAAAAACCTGTAACAACAAAACAAAGAGGCTGACAGCAGGCCAAGTAACTACAAGCCTATGCAAACAGCTGCAACAAACACAGGTAATGTAAAGTACTACTATAATAGTCTACATACTGTGAACCCTCCAGATGTGTTATTGGTCTGTATCTATGTATATGAAGATGTGCATAGGGCCGGGGACATACTGCAACTGTCACTGAAGGCTCTACATACATATGTATGTGAAGGTAGCTATGTGCACATAGCAATGTAGGTTGTAGTGCAATGTACAAGTAGGTTGTACAGTAATGGATGTTCAGCAGTACGTTACTGTGTGTATACATATGTGGAACTAAAAAGGCGTATATATATATATATATATATATATATATATATATATATATATATATATATATATATAAATATACATCTAACATGTGTATATGTATGTATATCAAGATATGTATATATATATATATATATATATATATATATATATATATATATCTATATATATATATAAAATATGCATATGTGTATACATAGATAGAGAGGGATGTAGAAATACATAGACATATATAGTTTCACAGTGTCATAGTTTAGTACTAGGCTATCTGCAGACAGTGTATAGAATAGATTTATAAAATTGCGCCTCTGTATAGTAGTGACACAGTGAAGACCTCCGTACATAATAGCATTAGTTTACTGTGCCTCTGTCTAGTAGTGACACAGAGATGACCCCTGGTGTAAACCTATGATCTCCCATCCACTCCTCAAGAATTCACATGAAGAGTGTCAGTGAGGGTCTCTGCCTAACATGAACTGGGATCCTGTTCCACAGTATGGGAAGCCTCTTAGTGATGTATCTGTCCCTACAGTATGTCCTATTCATATGTGTGCTGAGGTTTAAATCTGTAGCTGTTGTGGTTCTGATGGATTTGGATTGTATGAGGTGGAACATGTCCATCAATACCTGATTGGACATGGCCTTGTACACCAGGCACAGATCACCCCTACGTAGGCAGTATGCTATGGAATAGAGCATGAGTTACTTTAGTCTGGCAGCATATGAAAGTTGTTGGAGACCCTTGATCCTCCTGGTGATGTACTTATGGGGTCCCCCTAGCTGTTGCAAGTGCCAGGTGAGGTACATACCAAATGGGGCATAGTACACAGTCATGGGCCTGATAAGGGAGGAGTATAGGGGTACAATGACCCCTTTTGATCTGGATGTGAATCCCTTCATGATAAGGTGGGCAAGGTAGGAAGTCTATCTAACCACTTTGGCAACGTGGGTGTCAAATGAGAGGTCAGTATCGATCAGTTTCACCAGGTCTCCGATTACTTTGTCTGTACTCAGTGGGTTACTGTCTATGTGATAATATGTGGGTACCTTGTCCGTCCAAAAGGGTATGACTATACATTACGTGGCATGCAGTTTAAGGCCATGACTCCGGCACCAGTTGTCGGTGTCCGTGAGGCCTTTCAGTAGGATGTATGTGTCAGCTGGTGTATCGACTATGGTGCCTAGTATGCAGTCATCTTTGAACATTGTCAGCCACTACCCTCCCATGTCTGCTTCCACATCTGAGAATTATATGCCGAACATGAGCGGTCCCAGGACAGAGCTCTGTGGGACACCACTTGTGACTGGCCCTGAGTCTGACATGGCACCAGTGAATGTGACTGTAGGGTTTCTATCCGTTAGCCGGTTTGCAACCCATCTTGTGACATATGGATTTACATTTCAGCTGTTGATCATGTCTATGATGCCAGAGTGCGGTATTGTGTCGAAAGCCGTAGGCAAGTCCAGGTAGGCTGTATGGACTGCTGTGCCCTCGTCAATGACTCTAGTGACTGATTTGAAAAGGTCAATCAGGTTCATAAGGCAGGATCTGCCCTCTACAAAGCCAAACTGGGTGGGATCAAGTGTCTAAGTCCCCAATGTCTCTGTGTATGAGTTCCATAATGATCCTTTCCATAGCGTTGCAGACCAGGCTGGTTAAGCTTATGGGGCGGTAGTTACCAGGATCTGTAGATGTGCCTCCTTTGTGGAGTGGGACTACTGTTGCTGTATGCCAGTGTTCAGGTACATATGCTGTAGTAAGGCTACGGTTGAATAGCATTTAATGTGTGTGTGTGTAGCTCCTCTTGCAGTTCACGTAGCATGCAACCTGCAATACCGTCAGGTCCCATTGATGCTGTGTTTACAGCTTTGCTGAGGGTGGTTCCCAGCTGGACATCTGAGATGACAGGGAGGTTACAGTCAGCTGGGATAAGTAATTCCTCATGTGTTGGTGAGGGAGGGGAGAAATCTGCACTGAACCTGTTTTCCAGAATGTTGGCATTATCTGTGTGTTCAGTGTAGCGTTTGTCACTGTGAACTAACTTTGACCATATCTGAGGGTTCCCACCCAGGTGTGTAACATAGCAGAAGAAGGCCTTGTGGTTATCTGTAGTGTCCATAGCAATGTCCCTCTCATTGTTGGCCTTGCATGTTTGTACGACAAAATGTATCTTTCTACTAGTGCTGATCAGAGATGCCTTAGCTCTATGGAATTCTGCTCTGCCGTGCAGTAGCTATCTTCTGTTGTTATACAATTTGTTCAATGCTGGGGTCCACCAGACAGGATGCCTGCCGTTGGTGGAGAGGGTCTTGGTTTTATTTGGGATTGCCTGATCCATGCATTCTTGGAGATGTCCGTAGAAAGCATATGTGAAGGTGTCTGCATTGTGGGATGTGGTTTCCACTGGCCCAGTGGGCATAAAGGATACCAACTCAGTTATAAGAAGTGTAAAGTCAGCATGTGAGAGGTTTTCCACTGTAGTCTTTTGTGTTGTGGGGGAGGTGGGATATGTATATCCAGGAGGATTAGTCTGTGGTCAGATGTGACTAGTGAGGGGTATACTTCCGGTGTGTAGCACATTGTCCCCATGTTTGTGATGATTAGGTCCAGTATATTATCTCCCTTTGTGGGAGAGGTGACTAGCTGTTCCATTGCATTTGACTTAGGGAATTCCGGGAACCTTTGGGCTAGGGTGTTTGGGGTAGAATAATGCGCCCAGTGTATGTTAGGGTAGTTGAAGTCTCCCAATATGATGGTTTGTGGTGGGACATTCATGTCCTCTAATGTCTTCAGGAAGGCTGACTGTGGTTCCTGACATTGGGAGGGTGGTCTGTAACATGCTACCAGTTGTATAGCAGGTTTGCCTACAGGTATCTGCACCTGGATGGCCTGTGATGCTTCATGTGTTGCCACTAACCTGGAGGTGTTCATAGGTTCATAGGTTCATAGATTTATACTAGGCTATCTGCCCTAAGGCATTTATAAGCCTAGCCCAAATTTGTGTGGCTTACGCCACCCCTTATATGAAAAAATACTGTGCCCATTAGTTTGTCGTGCCTCTGTCCAGCAGTGACACAGAGATGATTCCCGGGATAAACCTACGATCTCCCATCCACAGGTCAAGATTTCTCTTGAACAGAGCCAGCAAGGTGCTCTGCCTCACATGGACCGGGATTTTATTCCACAGCATAGGAAGTCTCTGAGTGATAAATCTATCCCTCCAGCACGTCCTATTTATATCCGTAAAGGTTTAAGTCGCTTGTTCTAGTGGTTTTGGTGGATTTGGATTTTTGAGGTGGAGCATGTCCATTAATTCGGGTTGGACATGGCCTTGTATGTCAGGCACATGTCACCTCTGAGCAGACGGTATGCAACTGAATAGAGCTGGAGTTTCTTCAATCTGGCAGCATATGACAGATTTTGGAGTCCCTTAATCCTTTTGGTGAGGAACTTTGGGGTCTCTCCAATTGCTGCAGATGTCAGGTGCGATACATCCTGAATGGGGCATTGTACTCGATCATTGGTCTGATAAGTGAAGAGTACAGGGGAACAATGACCTCACTAGATCTGGATGTGAATCCCTTCATGATCAGGTGGGCAATGTAGAAGGTCTTTCTAACCACTTTAGCAACGTGAGTGTCAAAAGAAAGGCCACTGTCAACCTGGGTCCCCAGGTCCCTGATAACCTCTTCTGTGCTTAGTGGATTGCCACCTATATGGTAGCTTGGGGTTACCTTGTTTTTCCCGAAGGGTATGACTATACATTTTTTGGCGTTTAACTTCAGGCCATGGCTCTGGCACCAGCTATCTGTTTCCGTGAGTCCCTTCTGATTGGGTGTCCTTCATGAATATGGACACACCCTTTCCCTTTTTGTTTTGTCCCGAGTCCTGGGGCCAAAAAGCATGATATGGGGTATAGCCTGGTACCGCTGGTGTGCTCTCAGGAGCCTTGAATCAGGTTCTCACTTACTGCACAGGGATCGAGATTGGTAGAATATGTACGTACAGATATATGTAATACACACATACATATATAGATATATGTAGATACATATACATATACAGATAGATCTGACTGACAACAGATATGTCTGTATATGACTATCTCTCTCTCTCTGTCCCACCCCCTCTCACTCTCACTCTCACTCTCCCTGTGTCTCTCTCTCACTCTCTCCCCCTCTCCTCACATCTATAAATATATCAATATATATATATATATATATATATATATATATATATATATATATATATATATATATATATATATATACTGTGTGAGGCACATGTGTGCAGATGTCTTGCAACAGGTGCCTGGTGTCAAAGGCATGGAGTGAACACCAGTGTGGATACTGGAGTACCATACCCCATTCAAAAACACTGACACCAGTAACCATCACATATGTGCATGCCTGCCCACCAGTGCATGTGTCAGGGGGGAACAGGGGCAACAAGCATACAATAGGCTCCACATTGATATACACAGTGGCACACTAGTCCTGTAATACCTGTACATGGAATGTGTCAGCAGACATGGTGTGTCAGCTATGGACATGTAGGTCACTGTACCCCTCCACACCCCACAATGTCCTACACGGTATGTACCTCCCATGACAGCTACAGATATGTTGAAGGACACAGACATATGCAAGTAACTGTGTCAATGCACTCAAACACAGTACCTATGCGGAGTGACTGACAAGACCACAGAGTGCACATAGACTACCTACATAGAGGTTACCACTGCTGGATATACATAGTTCGGTCACACCCATGACAGTTGTCTAACAACCATGGTAACACCTCCAACATCCACAACACAAATTACCTATGTCTGTCATCCTTGTCACTGCAGTATAGAGCCCATGGTGGAGGTACAGGACCCTACCTACAGATACAACATACCCTGTAGTAGACCACACAGAATTAAGAAGCAAGGCTCCCCATGAGTAGATGTCAGACATACCCCTGCTGAATGTTATGCAGACAGGTAATATGCCATATGAGTCACCCTGTGTAACTGTTTGTAAGGAGCAGGTATGATCATAACACATGTCACAAGGGGCAGGGTAGCATAAAAGTATGCTGCTGTAGGCCCAGGGCCAAAAGCATACTACCTACCTAAGACACAATGCACACCCATGAACACATTGCAAATGAAATATGTGAGGTGGAATGAGTGTGCTAGTGACTGGGTGCATGTTGTGTACTGGTGTGATTGCTCACCATGACTGTCTGCCTGTCATGGTAGTGTGTGTCCTTGGTGTGAGGCCAGAGACAGGTGTGTGAGGTTTTGCGATCAACACATACTACATTGCCATATGTCGTGCTGTGTTACCATGTATGTCACTGTGGTGTAGGTAGGGTTATGTCAAGTAAGAGTAGTGTGCATTACCATTGAAATATGTAACGTGCATTGTGTGCAGTGCATGGGCTGATAATGTTCCCCATACAGTACCTTGATACAAACCCCCAGTGTGAGGTTGTGTATTGTACCTGAAACAGTGTGTTGACTGCTGCAGTATACTAGTCTGTCGTATGGAGTGTGCCAGGTACTGTTGCACAGTTGTCGGATGAGCACTGATATCTGGTCATTTACATGTGTATCCCCCAATAGACAGACATATGCTATATATGGTGTTTAAGTTATATCACTGCAGTCAAGTATTATGTGAATTATGTGTGCCATAGGATATACATAGTTCGGTCACACCCATGACAGTTGTCTAACAACCATGGTAACACCTCCAACATCCACAACACAAATTACCTATGTCTGTCATCCTTGTCACTGCAGTATAGATCTACATTAGATCTGTTCCTCAGATATAGCTGACATATTTTCCTTCTCCTTTTCAGGGCTATGCTTCATCAGCGGAACCCTGTCTACTCCGCTGCAGAGGAGGAAGAGATACATCAGAGCCTGTTGCGGGATTTCACTGTACTCTTTTCCCGCACCAGCCAGAACCAGCAGGAGAGGGCTGCACTGTGGCAAGACCTGGTCCGTCGGATAAATGACATAGGCACACATAACCGGACATATGAGCAGGTACGCCATCACTGCAGTGATTTAATTAGAAATGTCCATCAGCGTGCATCGGATATCCACAGGCAGCAGCTTGCCACAGGTGGTGGAGTGTCTAGACATCCCCCCTCACCAGACTGGAGGGACTACTCCTAAGTGTTGTGGCTCCAGCCCAACAGCAACAGCAGCAGCATACATGTGTAATGAAAGAGGCTGGAGCCACACAGCAGCAGGACACGGAGCATGCAGGTAACATACCATGTGTATAGTTGACCATTCTGTACACTGTTAGGTTATGCATGTGTGAGGTGTGTCCTAGTTTTGTAGCTGTAATCTTGGTAATTATTGTGCAAGAGTGATATCCTCAATATCTGCAGTGCACCTGTGGAAGCTAACTGTTGCACTACTGAACTGTATCATGCCCACAGTATCAATGGCACAGTTGTGCCCACTGACAATAAATGTCTCTTTTCTGCAGGTCCCTCAGGTGTAACAGCAAGGCAGCCTATCCATGCTGGTGAGTGTGTAATACCATTACCTTCAATACTGTTTATACTAATAGTAATAATAGGCTGAAGCAGTAGTGCTATGTGTTTGATTGCAGGTGTGTTTGTGTCTGTGGGTTGATATATATTGAGGTGTGTGCATGTGTGCATGTGCCCATGTGCCCATGTGTGCATGTGTGCATGTGTGCATGTATGCATGTGCCCATGTGTGCATGTGTGCATGTGTGCATGTTATGTGTGCATGTGTGCATGTGTGTATCAGTGGTGACATTGTGTACACATTGTAAACTGTGTTTCCTGCCTTACTCCCACAGGTTCTGGTGCTGCTCTGGAGTTGTGCAGCAGGGAACCTGAATCAGCTGCTGTGGATAGTGATAATGATGATACCTGTGTAATGGCACAGGTAGGTGTGCCAGGGTCCGTCATTGGTCAGCCAATTGACACTGCACAGCTGTCGACCCCATCAATGCGCACAGTCATCCTGCCAATACATCCTTTGTCACCTAGGTGATGGACAGGATACAGTGGGCATTGACCAGGGTAATGTGGTATCGGTGGCACATTCATCCCCACACAGCAGCCATGGCCAGGGTCCTGACATGGTACCTCACAGGCAGACATCCAGGGGTTCTCATGGGAGCATCTGTGGGCATACCGCCCCTGTCAGACATGCCCACAGAGGTCTTTCATCCTCAGCTATGTTTCGGGCTGTAATGCAGGCACAGTCACGTATGGAAAGGTACACCAGACAGGGTCTGAGGGAGCTGAGAGCATGTCGCACAGCCATGAGTGACAGTATGAGTGATGTTGTGGCTGCCATCCGTAACTTCACTGATGTCATTGACAGACGTTGGGGGGACACATTAGATCTGTTCCACAGCTACATGTCCATGAGCCAGGGCAATGGTGGATGGTTGAGGCATCGACGTGGCCGTATGCCAGCAACAGCAGCAGCTGGCAGCCATCGCGGATGACAACAGGCCTGCAGCCGTTCACATAGTGCCAGCAGCAGCCCCAGCAATGCTGGGTCTGTGCTGTCATCAGACCGCCTCAGGAGACCATGTGCACATGGCGCTGGACAGTCCCAACAGGGACCTGTCTCCAGTCACCAACCACCTGCTTCTGATGACAGTACCCAGTCTGGCTTAGTACCTGATATGGTCCATAGCATCTCTGCCAGGCACAGGTACCATGTTTGTGGCCACAGACAGTGATCTGTATGACCTGGCAAGTACAGTCTGTGGCTGTCCACAAACACCTGTATATAGCAGCCATGAGGTGAGACTGTGTGCATTCATACACACATGCAAAGTGATAACACCTAGGGCTAACGCATGCACGCAAACACTGCATCAACATTGCCCCATCTTGTACTGCTGTCCCTCACCAACACACACACCCACAGACATGTCAATTGGTTGTATCAGTGGCAGACTCAGGCATACTAGGTACACACCCTGTGCATATGATGACACTGTGCCACCTCCTGCAATCTGTAAAATCAGTGCAGGAACAGGTTAACATGGTGCTGATGCACAGGGTGACTACATAGATGTATTGTAATAGTATGATGTTGACAACAGTACAGTGTAATGATATCATTGTGGGTATACACCAGCATGCCTGATGCAGTTACAGTATGAATGTCATTGTATTGTTTTGTACAGCCATAGTAATTACCACAGTGTTCTGTCTGCACATCTTTGCATACTGGTGGTGAGGCTGTCAAGGGATGGCCACCTACATAGGTAGCACAGGGGATACAACAATGTACATACTGATACTCAATGATGGTCATGTCAACTGTGAGTTGCATGCTGTCCACACACGACTCTGCAATGCGGATGTTTCAGGACGTTGATATTTGTGCAGTACTACACAACAGGTTCAAGGCTCACAAGAGCACACTAGCACTACAAGGTCACACCTCATGCCATGCATGACAGCACCAAAACACAGAACTAACTATGACAGGAGGGAGAGTGTCCATACATGTCAAGGATACTGTGGTGCCAGGACAGGCAGCATACATCATACTAAGTCTGGAACTGCTGAGTGAGGGCTCAGTGTCTGTTATTTGACATGTGCATTATTACAGGTATGAGCACTTTGGTATCAGGCCAGTTATTCAACATTATGAAGGTACGTGGTCTATACACTTGTGTGGGGTGTGGCTGGACCCAGCCCGTCTGACCTGTGAATGTCTGGGTACTGGCTTATAGTGCCTGCACATATGCACTGTTACCTACTGGAAGTCGTACACCTTGTTTGTTGTAGCATAGTTGTTAAATAAAATCAAGAATTCAATACACAGGAGGTTCAGATTCAAAAGTTTACTAGTGTACACCAGGAGGCAAAAAACGTACAAGTACAGAATTTTGTCTGACATGAAACAGGAAGCACACAATCTTATATAGGTTTAACATTCAAGCTGTGCCCACTTAACTGACGTGGTATGTCACAGGGCATCTACATCACTTTAGCTTACAGTCTTCTATTCATTAAATCTGCTGATGCTGTATATTTTAAAATTGTTTTCCTCTGGATACAATACGGCCTTGCTATCCACCTGGTCAGACATAATGTCTCTCTGTAAAGTTACTTCTTCAAGGTTTCATATCAGTTCGAATACAATAGCAAATTCAGTCTTTTAATACACATCTTTGTTCTCTGTTACACTTTCTCACACAGCTGCGTGCTATCTCAGTAATACATATACAAGGCCAAATCATCCCAGCAGGAAAGAGCAGAAGATTTCATTATTTCACACATTTAATTTCCTGACCCAGCAGATAATCATTTGTGAAAAGCATAAACATTAAAACTTGCTAAGCTAGCATCTGCCAGGGTCGAAGGTCAGCTTTGCTTCAAGCCACACTGCAGTTTCAAAACTACTTCACATTTAAACATAAATTAATCCTCTCTACTATATGATTAATAGAATAAAATGCATTATATACCACTTTGTTTTTTAAACTAGCATTTCTCATGTATTCAAATACACATTTTTCTAACATTTTCCCCCCTATTAATACATTTTATTCTATTTTGAAGTATGCATAGTGTAATTTCATCTCCCAACTTCTTCCACTTAGGATTTTCAGCTAGGTGAGTCATTCAATCTATACTTCAGAAAAAATGTCATCTGAGATCAATCTCTCAATCTCAATATCTTGGTACAAAGTTTCAGTAACAGATACATCAATAAAATCTTTGATTAATCTTTTCATGCAGGGAATTCCACAGCAAACACATGCTCCTATTAAGAGTATACCCACACAAATGGCAATCAGAATATTCATTAGGATGGAACCCCACCCCCCAAATAGATTCTGGAAAAAGTCCATCAGTGGGTTTGGGCCTGGTTCAGTCATGGCTGATACTTGCTGAATTACCTCTAGGTGGTTATTAATTTCATGCCTGTTATCTGGTATGTACACACAGCATTCTTCTTTGATAAGCGCGCACGTACCACTTCTCGCTGCTAGGGTGAAGTCAAGAGCCATTCAATTTTGTAGCACAACAGTTCTCATTGCATTCAGTTCATCAGTCACCAGTTCTAGGGCAGAAAAAGTTGCATTACTCATTACTTCGAGAAGTTTCAACAACTTCCTCAGCTCCCAGATCGATTTGACTGCTCTGTAGGCTGGGAATATTCCTGCCCAGGATATAACACTGTCACTCAAGTCCATATGAGTCAATTTGCTTTTATCTTTCACAGAATTATGATCTTTCCAGCCAGCTTCGATCTTTCTGACTGGATTCACAGGTTTTTCAACTGGACCTTCAGGTTTTCGAGCTGCTTCTCTCACATTTCATATCTTACCCAAAGGTAATTCTGCAGTATGTCTTATTGCCGGAACCAAATAACCCAAAAAACAACTGCCGGACCAATTCTCAGGTAACCATTTATATGCCTTTTTCCCACAAATAAAATAACATTTTCTGATCTATAACTGACAATTGTTTAAACAAAACTGGATTTTTGCGAATGTCATTCATGGTTGTTTTCAATGAGTTCAAATATGAGTCATAATTAGTATTGCAAAAAGTATTGCCATTACTATTCTTAATATAACATCGGTAAGATATGTTTATATTACAATTGCTCCAGCCCACCTGGAGGGTATCGATTTTATAAAAACATACAACTCCTTTTTGTGTGACAGGTAAAAATAAAGCTATTTTGTCCTGTGATCTCACAGTTCCTGTATCAAAGAGTAAATTCTCCCAAGTCTCATTTATCCTCAAAGGGACAGCAGACATTATCAGTCCTCCATATGCTGTTAGTATAGCTGTACAAACCCAGCAATTTGAAATGTTCATAGTCTTTGCATATACACGTTTCATGGCTAGGTATGTGTTAAAATTTGGATGCCAGTCTATAAATGTTTCATCACGCCTTCCCACTTTCACTTGTGTGGTTGTGTGTAGGATAAACCACAACAAGAGGAAAATTGTCACAATTACAGTCAATAAATGTACACTCAACAAAATGATTATGCAGCATCTCTGGGGTTGATCTAAATTTCTATTCGCTTTGTTTTTGGCCATCTCGGTCTGGTTGTGTATCAGTCACAAAGTTTTTATCAGGTTGAAAGTTATTTACCAGTTTACAATGTGTCAAATGAACCCAGGACATCCTCTCAGCCACTCTAATTGCTGTAGGCATTGCCAACAGAACCTGGTACGGTCCCTCCCACTTTGGACTTGCCCAATTCTTCCTTTTTGTCACTTTCAGCCACATGAATGTCCCAGGGGCCAAGACTGCTTCCACCGGTCTGGTCTGTTCCTTATCTGAAAAAGAGTTAAACTGCAAAACAGATTTATTTGTTAACAGTTTCCTCATATAACTAGCTAATGAACTGTCAGCCTCTTGCTCTGCAGGCATGAGAGCTTTCCACTGAGGCACATAATATGCTCTCCCAAAGACCATTTCAAAGGGAGTCAAACCCTTTATATTTGGAACCGTTCTCATACTCAGCAGTGCCAAAGGCAGACAGTATATCCAATTCTTTTGGGTCTCCTCTTCTAGCTTCCTAAGCTTATTTTTGAGGGTACCATTGTACCTTTCCACCAGTCCTGCTGACTGTGGGTGGTAGGCACAATGGTTCTTTAAGGAGATACCAAAAAATCTCCCAAGTTGTTGGATTGTCTGATTCACGAAATGAGTGCCGTTGTCACTATAAATCCTTTCCGGAATGCCAAATCTAGGGATTATCTCTTTTATCAGGGCTTTTGCCACCGTTGCTGCATCCAGGTTTTTGGTTGGAAAAGCTTCTACCCATTTAGAAAACATATCTACAATAACTAAACAAAACTTTTTCCCTTCACACTTATTCAATTCTATGAAATCCATACAAATAGTATGGAACGGGTATGGTGGTATAGGAAAACTTGCTTGCTTGGTTTTAAATGCCCCTTGTGCATGGTGCTTGTTACAAGTATGACAAGCTGCACAAAATTTTTGTGTGTAATTTGTGAATCCGTATGTTTGGAATATTCAGTTTACTAACTGTACCACCCCCCCCCCTTTTGAGACATGGCACTGCCCATGGCTCAACAAAGCTGCATATCTAAATAAATTAGACGGCAATATCGGTTTTCTCTCTTTGGAAATGTACAGTCCATTCTCAAGAATTGCACCTTGTTTTATCCATTTTTGTTTTTCTGCTTTTGTAGTAAGCATCTGCATTGTTTTTAACATGTCTACATCTAAAATCTCAGAGGGTTGTAACGCCTCATTCAAAAGTAAAGTTTCTGAGTCTGAGGCTGCTTGCTTTGCAGCTGCATCAGCTCGTGCATTGCCTTTTGAAATCTTATCCTGCTGTTTCGTATGAGCTACACATTTACAAATAGTTACTTTGGTAGGTAGCTGAATATATTCTAATAACTCCAAAATAAATTGCGCATGATTAATAGGTTTTCCACTAGATGTTATCATTCCTCTATTTTTCCATTGTTGTGCAAATACATGTACTGTAGAAAAAGCATACTGACCATCAGTATATATGTTTACACACTTATTTTTTTGCTAAAGTACATGCCCTCATCAAAGCTATCAATTCTGCTGCTTGTGCAGATAAGTTGTGTGGTAAGGACTGAGCTTCTAAAATTTCAGTGACTGTAACTACTGCATACCCTACCAGATTCTTCCCTGTAGGACCCCGTCTGCATGAGCCATTGAGCCATCCACGTAATATGTCACCTCGGCATTATCCAAGGGCATATCTGTGAGATCTTGTCTAGGTAAAGCTAACTGTTCAATTTCCTGCAGGCAGCTGTGTGGTGTGTCCTCCGCAGGAGTTGGAAGTAATGTTGATGTATTTAATGTTGTACATCGTTCAATTGTCATATGAGGTTGGCTCAACAGTATAGTCATACACGAAAGATATCTAGCAGGAGAAAGGTATGCCCCTTTTTCTTGCAGTAAAATTATTGCAACTGCATGAGGCACTCTCAATGTGAGAGGGTGGAATAACACCAGTGAGGCTGAAGCCTGTACTGCCATTGCAGCGGCAACTACTGCTTGTACACAGTGAGGCAAAGATCGCACCATTGGATCTAACCGTGATGAATAATAGGCTATGGGGCGTTGCTTATCCCCATGTTGTTGCGTCAATACTGACGTCATATATCCTTGCTTACAATCTACGGTCTGAAAGAATCGTTTGTGATAATTCGGAAGTCCTAAAACTAATGACGAAGCTATCAACTGCTTCAACCTGCAAAAAGCCGTTTCTGCTTCAGGTGTCCATTGTAAGATATCTTGTGCTGCCACTGATGTCTTATATATCAAGTCAGTCAGTGGAGCAGATTCCAAAGCATAATTTGGTATCCAGCTCCGACAAAAATTAGTTGTACCCAAGAAAGACATCATTTCCTTCTTGGTTGTTGGTTTGGGTGCTTGCAAGATTGCTGTTTTTCTTTCCTCGTCTAATATTCTACCTTCATTGGATAATACATATCCCTGGTACCTAACTTGTTTTCTCCAAAGTTGTAACTTACTTTTGTTTACTTTATGTCCTTGTGTTGCTAAAAATTTCAATAATGCTACAGTATCCTCCCTGCATTGTTGCTGGGTGGGGGCTGCTAGCAAGATGTCATGTACATAAAGTAGAATTTGACTACCTCCCGGTGAGGTAAACTCTGCCAGATTGCTAGCTATTTCTTGTGCAAATATTGTTGGACTCTCACAATATCCCTGTGGTAGTCGAGTATACGTATACCTTTTACCCTGAAATGTAAATGCAAAGCAATATTGACTATCAGGATGTATAGGTATTGAAAAGAAAGCATTGCTAATATCTACCACAGAGAAATACTTCTGTTGCGGTTCTAAATCGTTTAACAAAGTATGTGGGTCTGGCACCGTAGGTGCTCTAGGTATTATTGCATTATTTACAGCTTGTAAATCTTGTACCAGCCACCATTCCCCATTTGCTTTTTTAACAGGAAATAGGGGTGTATTACATGGTGAATCAGGAGATTCTACCAGTACTCTTTCTTTGAGTAATGCTGCTATTATAGGCTTAATACCTATTATGCATCCTTTCTCAAAGGGTATTGTCTTTTCTGTGGTCTAAAAGCTGACTTTGGGGTTATTGTAATTGGTCCTGCTGTTCGAATAAGTCCTACATCTGACTTGCCTGTTGACCAAAGAGTTGTTGGAATTTCACATAAGGCCTTTTCTTCTTCTTCTAATAAGAGCGCTAATCAGCTGTCCTCACTAGATTGCAAGTGTACAGCTGGATGTGTCTGTGTTAACCAATTCAGTTTTTGTTTTTGTATCCCTTGTTCTGATAGTTCTAAATCAGTCTGTTCCTCCCATCTTGTTACTTTTCTCCTAAGTCTGCCCATTTGACACTTTTGTTCTTTGTCAAGCTGACATGTGGTAATTGATTTGATCTATATAATGCAAGGAATTATTGAGGTAATGAACAGCTAACTACACTGTTCCCCTCAGTATCCCAGTACAAAGTACGCAAAACCAATCTAGTTGCACGATTTCTAAACAATTCTTGCTCATACTCTCTATCAGGTCCTGGTGTAGCACAGTAGTATAGAGTACAGTGTAACAAATGCTGTTGATCACTGTCAAGGGAGGGGGCTTTACTGATGGCTACGTTCATCAGTTCCTCGGTTACTGCCCCTGGACCAGTCGTGACTAGGTCCTGGCTGTACCAGTAAAACGTTTCACCCACCGATCGCACTACAAAGGTATCCATTTGTCTCTGTGCCTCCATACCTTGTACAGTTGGAACTACTGATATGCCAGATATCTGCATAAGGTCCCTACCCAATAGGTTCACTGGACACTTTGCAGAAACAACAATTTTACTTCTCTGGGTCATACCTGAAACAGGGTCAGTTATTGCTATATCATGGGAAAGTAGTTCCCTATATAGCTGTCTGTTTGCTGCTTTCACTAGTATATAATCAGGTGATTTGGAATGTTCTGGTAACTTGGAGGGGTGTATCAAAGTCCGTGACGCTCCTGAGTTACACAGGAGTTTGACTTCCCTTCCCTCCACCAGAAGTGTAACTTCCGGTTTCGTATCTGCTAAGTAGAGCTCTAAACTTAATAATGCTAAGTCCAAAATTTCACTTTCTTCATTCTCCATATCTACTTGCACTTCCTCTACTCCTTCTATCACATTTACATTTGTGTTTTGTCCATTAACTTTTCCTGATGATTTCTGACTTTCGCATGATGTATCTTCACTATCATATAGTCAGTCCTCATCTCCCTTATCTTCTGTAATTACCTTTTTCTTTTGCTTACAATCCCTTGCTAGATGTCCCTTTTTCTCGCACTTGAAGCATTCACCTCTCTTTTTCCTCTCTTCAAAATCTTCTGATCGTTTGTCAGACTGTTTGTTTCCCTGGGCATTCTTCTTGCCCTTTTTACCTGACTGTAATACAAATACTTCAACTCCGTCTTCAGCAGTGAAGACTTGCGCCTTCTTTTTCTTTTTACTATTAAAATGTCTTTCAGCATGTCTAGCGTATTTGAGTAAGGCTTGTAGCCTCCCTGTTCGATGGTCTATCATATGCCTCATAATGAAGCTACTAATAGGTGCAATGCAACCTTTCAAAAATGCATTTTTCAATTGTTGTTCATACGGGGAATCATTCGTTTGGTTCTCAGGAACCGACATACCGCTATGATTATTTAAACACTCTAATAATCTAGCATAGTACCCATCTATTGTCTCATTTTCCTGTTGTATGCATTGATTAATGCAAGTCCAGTCTGCTCTAGGTTTCCATTTCTCAGAGATTCAGTCTGTTAGACCTTTCACTCTGTTGTCTAACTCTGCGTCACTATGTGGGAGTGGTCTAAACTCTACATTACGAGGATTCCAGGTGCCACAAATCATGTGCCAATCTGGACCTATAATTTGTCTTACTAATTTTTCTACTTCTTCCCCATTCAAGTGGCAACTCAACCTCATGCCTTGTAAATCTTCTAAAAATTTTGTAAAATTAACTTTTGGATGGGGGATTCCCTCAGTAGCCTTCCGGATGTCTTCCGGTGTCCATGGTCTGTATACTAAGAGTGTTGGGTTTTGCCCTTCCAGTCCTGCCTGAGGATTTGGAACTTCTATAAGTGGGCATATTTATTCCTCACTCTCATTCTGTAGGTTTCTCTCTATTTGATATGATTCTGTGTCCCTATGTGTTTTACGCATTCGGGACCTAGTTTCAATAGGGTCTCTAACAAATGGTTGTGGTCTTGCTGAAACTTCAGGATAACGTGGGGGTGGACCAGCCTGTCCACTCGCTTCATATCCTGAAAAGGGTAAGGGAGGGGGCAAGGGAGGAGGAGGAGGAGCTGTTGCTACTACCTAGTTATTATCTTCTTTGTCTAAAAAACAATGTTTTTTGAATTTTTAAGCTTCTGTTCTCTACGATTTGCTTCCTCAATCCACCTGTGTGCCTGAGGAATGCCTAATAGGTGTTGCTTTTTTGCCTGACCTCCTGCATCAGATTTAAGCTGTTTAAGGAGTTTAACTAGTGAAGTTTTATCTAGTTTACCATCAAATTCATATCTGCTAACCCATTTCGTATAATACCTAACGTTATTGGAACGTTGTGATTGCATGTATTTTGCGTCTTCGGTTAGGGGCGGACCTCGTGATGTTTTATTGCACTGATTACCCATGACAAAGAAAATGTTACGTACCCTTTTTTATCACGTGATATCAAATTCTCAGTTCCTGTTCCCAGTGTATCTAGAATAACTGCTTACCTTATTCTGTAACCCTGATCTATGACCAAATATACAGTACTTCCTTTTGTCCCTGATCTGCAAAACAAATCTTGGCAACAATATACTGTAACCTAGTCCTTGATCTAAAACAGAAAAAAAGGTAAATTCTTCCTACCTGAGCCTCCGGTATTGAACTGTCCAATGTCTGCTCTTCGGCCACAGATCAGAAAATGGCCAGCCTCTTTAAATGACAATTCAGTCAGAGGTCTTTTCACTCAAGAAGAACCGTTTCGGTAACTTCTCCTGCGCAGTATTCGACCACCGGTAGACTCTGATCTGCAGCTGTCTGAGAGAATTTCCGGCTAAGAAGGACCAAACTGTTAAATAAAATCAAGAATTCAATACACAGGAGGTTCAGATTCAAAAGTTTACTAGTGTACACCAGGAGGCAAAAAACGTACAAGTACAGAATTTTGTCTGACATGAAACAGGAAGCACACAATCTTATATAGGTTTAACATTCAAGCTGTGCCCACCTTACTGACGTGGTATGTCACAGGGCATCTACATCACTTTAGCTTACAGTCTTCTATTCATTAAATCTGCTGATGCTGTATATTTTAAAAAAGTTTTCCTCTGGATACAATACGGCATTGCTATCCACCTGGTCAGACATAATGTCTCTCTGTAAAGTTACTTCTTCAAGGTTTCATATCAGTTCAAATACAATAGCAGATTCAGTCTTTTAATACACATCTTTGTTCTCTGTTACACTTTCTCACACAGCTGCGTGCTATCTCAGTAATACATATAAAAGGCCAAATCATCCCAGCAGGAAAGAGCAGAAGATTTCATTATTTCACACATTTAATTTCCTGACTCAGCAGATAATCACTAGCATCTACCAGGGTTGAAGGTCAGCTTTGCTTCAAGCCACACTGCAGTTTCAAAACTACTTCACATTTAAACATAAATTAATCCTCTCTACTATATGATTAATAGAATAAAATGCATTATATACTACTTTGCTTTTTAAACTAGCATTTCTCATGTATTCAAATACACATTTTTCAAAAAAATAGTCTACATACAGGCCTGCTGACTGTAGCTTTGTTTGTATGCATGTTTGCCTGTTATGTTCCTGAAACACTGATTCCACCTGCAGTGCAGATTTACAGTGCCTCTGTGGATCCCTAGTGACATCTGTATTGCTTACTGTACTGATGTCCATGTCTCTATATGCTTCAGACCAGTCATGTATCCCTCGCTGCTGGGATGACACCATCTACAACCCACACTGTATAGTCACATACCACATGCAGCCCCTGCACAGAACACCACAGTCATACAGTTGTCTGATGCATATTCCATGTATTCACATGAGGCAGGCTTCGGACATGGGAACTCTTGCAGTTCACAGGTACATATGTGTAGGTGGCACACACATACATCATGTGTGCATTGACATTACTGATATAATGTATGCCGTGCAATATTGGGAACAACACCCCACACACATGGACAAACTGTGTGACAAAAACACACATGGCGTTTGTAGGATACAAACCCCTACCTAACTATGTTAGATCACTTGTGAGAGTCGGAGTAGCAGAGCGTGCTATTTGCATTACTGGGAGGAATGCTTTCTCCTGCTGTACTTATAGGGTGCTGACATCATCAGTGTTTAGACAGTGGAATATGCAGCATGTGTTGTGTAGTAATAGTTGCCAAAAGGGACATTTCTCTTACACACAGAATTGCACACACTACTCCCCCACACACACACTGTGCACTTGCAAGATTCAAACCCATAACTAACTATGTTATGACACTTGTGAGAGACGCAGTAGCAGAGCGCACTATTTGCATTACTGAGAGGATTGCTTTCTCCTGCTGTACTTGTAGGGTGCTGACATCATCAGTGTTTAGACAGAGGAATTTGCAGCATGTGTTGTGTAGTAATAGTTGCCAAAAGGGACATTTCTCTTACACATACTACTTCCCCACATACATTAATACACACACTGAGCACTTGCAGGATTCAAACCCCTATCTAACTATGTTATGACACTTGTTAGAGACGCAGTAGCAGAGCGCGCTATTCACATTACTGCGTATAATTTCTCCTCCTGACATATGTATAGTGTGCTGACATCATTATGGATAAAGAGGTATGTACATCTGTTACTATCCATCAGTACAGGGGAGAGCATATCTATGCATTAACTTTGCACAGGCACAGTGGCCTACTGTACTGTGGAGGTAGACGCCAAATACACTGTGGATAGCCTTCTGTATTCCCTAGGGACAACAGTCTAGTATTGCACTCTACGGCCATATGTTTACCTGTCAGATGCAAGTATCTGTTGCTCATATACTGTTTGTGGGTCTTTATTGCCATGGCCTTCCCTATCTCTATAAACAACGTGTGTACTGTGGGAGATGTTTGCATATGAGTGGGATCCAGTACTTTACTTATGTCTCCATTGTAACGTCAGTGTGTGCACTGGGCAGATGTCTGTATTGTGGGAGGTTCCTGTGTTAACACATACAAATGCCAGATATTTGTGTGCAACTGCTGAACTGTGACATGGCCTAAGTGTGTGAGCATGCCCAGTTCGCAGTTTGTATGGCTTCTTGACTGACACGTCTCATTTATTTAAGTGTGCGAGCATGCCCAGTGTGACCTTTCCTTATGTTGGGATCTGTGGACCACCACATTTGTGTTTGTGTGTGGACGCCATCTATATATCACATGTACAGTTGAGTGTTGGACAACAGGTTGTGTTCTTACTGCCCAACTGCTTTGTGTCTGAACCTAACAGGCATTATGCTGTGCCTGCAGGATCGCCATGGGATAGTTTGCATACAGTTGTCATCATCCTTTCCTGCTGACCAAACAGTTGTATTGTCGTATAGTGTACTGGTGCAGACCTTTCACTGTGGTGGACAGTATAATCAGTTTCAGTCCTATCACTGCTTGTAATATTAATAGTGAGCACACCAGACTGGTTGGGGGCCAGTTGTGCAGATATGACCATGTTGCATTTTGTTCAGATATGGACAGCATAGTACATGATTGTCCGACATTGTTAATGTATTCCTCAACTTGTGTGGACAGTGACAAACAATGGCCATGTGCCCTAGTCCATTTGTAATGCTAGTCAGAGAGTGTTTGTCCTTCAACACACATTTACTGGTGTTTGCCATGACATATGTCACGGTTAGTGTGCTGTGCCTCTGTCTACCCGTGACATACAGGTGATATCCAGGGTACACCTACCATCTCCCATCCAGTCATCATGATTCCTCTGGATGACAATCACTGAGGGACTCCCTGGATATCCTGTAGTGGGAGTTTAGTTGTGAGTGGAGTGAGCTTCTGGGTTATGGACCAATCGGTACAGCATGTCCTGTTTATGTCTGTGCTGGGGTTCAGGCCTGTCAGCTGCATAGGTCACCAGCATTCAGTGTTTACATGCTGCCAACTGTCCATTGATACCATGTTGGTCATGGCTCTATACATCAGGCACAGTTCACCTCCAGCCAGGCAGTATGGCACTGTGTGGAGCTGCTGTTTCTTTAATCAGGTGACACGGCATCTGTTACAGCTCTGCGATCCTCCTGGTGGGGTATTTGTGTGGTCTTTCCAGTTGCTGCAGGTGTCTGCTATGGTACATCCCTGAAGGGCCATTGTACACAATTGTGAGGCTGCTGATGGATGACGGGAGAGGCACATTGACCTACCCTAACCAAGCTGTGCTTACCTTCATGATTAGGTGGGTATATGGTATGTTTCTGTAATGACTACATACACATGGTTGTCACATGTAGGATATCTATCACCTTGTGTCCCCAGGTCTCTTATTGCTCCTGATGTACTTTCTGAGTTAACACCTATGTGGTAATTTCTGGCTATGTACTTTGTTTCCACAGGGGTTGACTATACACTATTCTGCATTTAGCTTGTTGACATGGCTGTGGCACCACTTGTCTGTTTCTATGTGTGCCTTTTGTGGGTTGCTTGTGTCAGCTGGAGGTTCCGATATGGTGGGCAGTTTGTAGTCCTCTGCGAACCTGTTCAGACAGAGTCCTTCCATGTTGGCCTATACCTGTGTGACATATATAGCATACAAGAGAGGTCCCAGGACCATGCCTTGTGGGATGCCAGTTGTACCTGGTTTGCAGTCTGAAATGGCTGCAGCATGTCTGACCAGGTCAGTTCTGTCCTTGAGCTGGTTTGCAACCCATCTACTTGCATAGGGGTTTATAGTTAGGCTGGTGAGCTTATCTGTACCACCAACTAGGGTATTGCATGGAAGGGTTTAGCAAGGTCTAGATAGGCTGTGTGATACACATTCCCCACATCAATGGCCTTGGTGCAGGTTTAACATGAGTCAGACATGTGTAAGGGGCAGGATCTGCCCTATGACAGCCACACTGGGTAGGGTCCAATGTCTGTAGGTGCCCAATCTCGTTATTCATGGGATCCATGATCATCCTCTCCATTACTTTGCCAACCTAGATAGTCGGGGTTGAGGGGTGATAGTTTGCAGTATCCATTCAGGCACCCCCTTTGTGGTGTGGGACCACTGTTGCTGTACACTGCTCTTGGTGTACATATCCTGTGGTAGGACTGATAGTGCGCAGTACTGCTATTTGCTGTTCCATTCTTCTTACAGTACTTGTTGGACACAACCCAGGACACCATCTGGTACCATTGATGCTGTGTGCTGTGCTTTGTGGATGCTGGCTGTTACCTCAGCATCTGCAATGTCAGGGGGCCAGCACTCTCCTGGGATAGATATTTGACAGTTAGGTGCTGGTGAGGAGTTTGGAAGGAATCTGTCTGGTAGTCTGTTGGCAATGTGTGTGGGTTTGGTGTATTGTTTGTGATATTAGAGTGCTGCAGAGCATATCTGTGGATTATCACCATGGTTCCTACCATCAGGTAGGACAGTTGTGTGATAATCCTTTGTGTCCTGCACAATTTGTATCATCATAGGTTCATAGGTTCATACTAGGCTTTCTGCCCTGGCCTTGTTTGAGCATGGACAGACTGTGTGTGGGTCTCAACACCCCTTGCAATGTGCATATTATGCCCACGTAGGGTTTACTTTACTAGATGTGACACAGGGATGGCCCCCAGTGTACACCTACTATCTCCCATGCACTTCACCAGATTTCTCTTGTTGAGTTTGTGTGTGCAGCTCAGCCTATCATGGACTGGGATTCTGTTCCAGAGTGTCAGGAGGCTCTGAGTTATGGATCTGTCCCTCCAGCACATCCTATTAATCTATGTGTGGAGGTTCATATATCTCACTGTGGTGTGTCTGCTGGATTTGGGGTTTCTGCAGTGGAGCATGTCCATTCATTCTGGATTGGGCATGGCCTTGTACTTCAGGCATACATCACCTCTGACTGAGCAGTATGCTTCTGAATTGGGCTGTGGTTTCTTCAGCCAGGCTGCAGATGTCCAATATTTAGACCATTTATCCTGTTGGTGGGGTACATTTGGGGTCTTTCTAACTGCTGCAGGTGTAAGGTAAGGTACATCCGAACTGGGGCATTGTTTTCACGTATGGGCTTGATAAGGGAAGAGTATGGGGGCACAGTAACCTCTCTAGCTCTACATGTGCATCCTTTCATATTAAGGTGGGCAATATAGCAGGTCTTCCTGGCCACCTTGGCAATGTGAGTGTCACATGACAGGTTACCGTCCACTTGTGTCCCTAGGACCCTGATTACTTCTTCCATATATAAAGGATTGCCACCTATGTCATACTTTGTGTGTGCCTTGTTTGGTGTTTGTTGAGACATTCATACTCTGCAGTGTCTTCAGGAAGGCTGGCTGGGGTACCTGGGTTTGTGTGTGTGGTCTGTAGCAGGCTTCAAACAGGTACACAGTTTTAGCCAGTGTTACTTTCCCATGGATAGTCCATGCTGCTTCTTGCTGTGGTACCAACCTGGGGGTGTGGTTATCCTTGATAATTACTGGTAGCCACACTCCTATTGTCGTGTGTTCCATGTTTTGGAGTTGTAGAGCATGGTATGAGGCATAACCTGGTAGTATTAGGGTGTTCTTCTGGGCCTTGCTCAGGTTTCTGTTACAGAACACATATTACCATTCTCCATGCTGTGGTGGGTTTGATCTGCATGCACCTTGCAGGTTAGACTTCTGGCATTGGCTAGCATTACGTCCAGGTTATTATCCCTTGTGCTACCTATGGTGGTGGGTTTGTGTTTCCAGACTTACCTATTCCAGGCACAGTGAGGGTGACAAAAGCCTTTGCCAGTATCCACATAGCCAGGTGTGCTGGGTGCGTGCCACCCCTAGCAGGTGGGGCATCATGTCTTGCTCAGCATGTCAGTCCAGGCTGTCAACCATGTGTTCCCCCTTGCTAACAGCAATACCTCAGCCAATTATTGTACTTGATCTTGTTGTCTTCATAGTGTGGCATCATGCTTGGTGAGGGTGAGATGTTAGGTAGGGTCTTCATGTTTGCATATACTAGATGGTGTTACATTGCTTAACACATGGCAATCATGCCTCAGGTGGTGCTGCAGGGCTTTCTCTGTCGGATGCACATACTACACTCACTGTACATGTTTGAGAGCAGGTTGTGTCATGTTAGGCGTCCCTGTTACTATATGAGTGCGTCAGAAAGGGGTATCATTCCCAGGGTTCCTATTGAGGCAGTGTATGTGCTATGTGTTGCCTCTTTACCAAGTACAGGGCATACTGGGCATGCCTCCTTCTGCCTACTGGGGCAGGCTCAGGTTGTTCCTCCTCCGAGTCACGCTCTGCCTGTGATGGCCTTGGCAATGGTGGGGGGCTGTTTGTCCCAGCCCTATGCTGGTCCTGCTGCAGCTGTTTTCACAGAATCATATTATGTAGCATAGCACATACCATGACAATTTGGGTACATGTAGTTGGTGAGTACTGCAAGGCTCCACCAGATGTGTCCAGGCACCGGAACCGTGACTTGAGCAGCCCAAACACACGCTCTATTACATTACATGTTTGTGCGTGTGTCTCATTATGGCGTTCCTGTTTGGGTGTGTATGCGTTTCTGATGGGTGTCATCAGCCATGGCTCCAGTGCATATCCTGCATCCCCCACTAGGTGACCATGTGGGATGTCCCCATTGGCAAATGTCTGGTACAGCTGCGTCAAATGCCAGATATGGGAATCATGGTAGCTCCCACGGCAGCCAGCACACACATTCATTATTATGCACTTGGCATCACACAAGACCTGGCAGTTGATGGAGGGGAAGTCCTTGCAGTTAATGTAGGCCCTACCCTGCTCATCGGCTGGTGCTTTGATGCATATGTGCGTGCAGTCTATTGCACCCACTACCTCAGGGTATTCCGCTATTTGCTGGAAGAGATGCATATTGCTGGCCAATACCTCACGGGCATTGGGGAAATATACATGCTCACCGACATGTGCTGACATGGCATCCAGGAACTGGTGCAGTACCCTGGAGGCTGATGCCTGTGATATCCCCATCATATCACCAGTTGGTCTCTGGAAGGTACCTGTTGCTAGTATTCTTAGGCCAACACATACCTTGGTTTCCACTGGGATGGGTTCCCCTCTGTTGGTTCTGTGTGTGAGGCGTGGCCTGCACAGCTCAACAATTTGCTGCAGGAGGTCTCTGTCCAGTCTATAGTGCTCCACTATCTCCAGCTCATGTAACCCCTGGTAGGGGACCTTGGGCCTGTACACTCTTCTCCGTCTCCTCACTGTGGGTTGTCTGGCAGCATTTGCATTGTCACCACCCTCAGCAAGTCTCCTATGTCTCCTTATAACAGCTATGGCAGCCCCTAGCATGTTTGGTCTGAGTGCAGCTTTTTCAGTTTTCACTTCTACTAGCTTACTCTTGTCTTGCAGTGTCTCTTGAGAGAAACATACTGCAATGCTGTTTGCAGTGTTTTAAGTGCTGGGCTGGGCTTGTATTCTGCTTGTGTAATTGCCTGCTTCTAATTGTTTTCACTTGCTACCTCTACCAGTATTCCCTGCTAGTTTCCTACTATTTCTTCTGCTTCCTTTTTCCTCTCTGTTTCCTCAGGGGGGAGCAGCGCGCATACCAGCGAAAACATGCTCACAGTGGGCTACCACGTGCTCACACATGCTTACACGGACTAGAATCTGCTTATTCAGATTAAAACGCGCACACACCAGGGCAAACAGGTTTACAGATCTTTAAACGGGCTCCTACATGCTTACTCTGCCTTACACGCGTGCACTCTGTCTTACTCGCGGCTCCCAGCGCGCACACGCATGCATGCACGTACAGCAAGAAACTTTGGTTTTGGCCACAGTGTACACCTTTCATTTCTTGACTTTCCCATGCTCATCTGTTGACACTCCTCTTTTTATGCTATGTGATTGACATCTTTCACATACCACTTTGCTCCAATGAGCTTGATTTCTTCCTGACATTCCCCCCTGTGATATCATCTATCTCCTACTCTGTTACTCCCCCTTATCTAACTCTTACACTACACGGAATGGGCTTATTTGCTATGTGACAGTGTCATTCACTATCCTACCAGTCATTTACATAGGATTGCCTACTAATGCTTAGTTACATGTCTTACACTCAGCTTCCCCCTTAGCAACCACTAGACGGTGGCCATGTTGTTTTTGGTCTGCTAGTCCCTGCATTGCAAATCCATGCATTACATAAAACCCTGGGTTTCAAACCTTTATTTTTCTGTTTTATATAGTGCAACCCGTTTGTGTGGGGCTGTGCTGCATTTAAACCTTGCCGATCTCTGAAAAAAAAAAATATTTTATTTCATGTTTGCATTGGGTTACCATGCCAATGGCCACATATTTGGCCATTGGCATGCTGACTGCAACATTTGCACACTTTATTTGGAGCTGTCATGGCTCCATTGTGTTATTTGCAGTAACGTACTCAGTTGTCAACTGAGTACATTTCTGCACCTAACACGACTCTTACACAGGCTGGTTTCAGCTTTGTGGATCGCTAATCTACCTCATTTGCATGCCTTTCGGCTGCAAGTGAGGTGATTAGCATATCCACACCCTGCCCATGTAAGAGTCATTTTAGCTGGTCTCTTACATGGGATTTTGGGCTGTTCCTGGATCGCGATGGCTGCATGGAGTCTTACACGACTCTTAGACTCCATGCAAGCCATCGTGAATCCTGCCCAATATGTTTTCAATGTGCAGCAAACTGTTTTGTTTAACAAATGGCAGTCACTGTTTCTGCTGTAGAATTTGAAAGCAATGTTAGTAGCACAATTGCCTTTGATGCAGAAAACTGTATATTCTAGTCCCACACTATGTAGATGGAGTGCTGCTATTGCAGTGCCTTTTGGATTGCTGATATGTGGTGCACTTTAAGGGAGGAATTGGGGTGCTGCACTCCTGAGTGTGTCCTCCTTTGTATGAGATCCCTAGTAACTATGAACTTGCTGTTGGTTTGTCAGCCAGTTCCAACTGTAATATTACCAGCTTACCGACTTTATTTTTAATGTAACATAGGCAATTAATTCTTTAAGGGCAGCAGGCACTAGATTTGTAGATAAAACACTGAAATGTAAGTTGTTGGTCAGTAGCAAACTCTTCATTAGATACAGATCTATTTAATGTGGAATTATTCTGATGACGTTTACTTCTGCAGAGATTGTGCACATTGACTTGATATTGGTGGATTGTAGTGACAAAAGTTTGAGTGGCCTTTTTATGGTTGAAATTTTCTGAAATGGGTAGTTTTGTCATTATTGGTTCATAAATTTTGTTTCATTGCTTCCTGTAAGAATGTTCAAAACTACAAATTTAAAATGCATTATAACAAGAGGTGCCATATTATATAAGGAATATCATTCAAAACAATCAGGAAGGTGAATCAAAGAACATGTGCATGTATGCATGGCCCTATAAATATCTACAAGTAGCCTATGGTTTGAAAACAGCCCAAAGGTAAATTTAATCCACCACTGGCCAGATGAATATTTCTTTGAATGTGGCTTTCAATGCTGTTTCAATGAATGTGAGTTTCAGAAGTTTACTGTTCATATTAAGTCTATTTTTATTGTGAGACTGTATTGTTTGCTAGCAAATGGCTATCAATGTTTGTGCTATAAAATTTTGATTTAAAACTTTTATTTCAATATCTGTAATCATTATAGAAGTAAATAAGAAAACAGTAGGCACACTGACAGGTTTGAACTGTTTAGGGTATTTGAGGAGAAATAGCCAAGTAATGTATGGTAATTGAGGAGAAATAACCAAGTAATGGAACACTTAAATGGCTGGGGAGGGGGTTAATGTGGGGGGGGGCTGCATTGGGGGCCCTGTTCTGTTACCCTGCCTAGGGCCTCATTTGACTATGATCTGGCTCTGAGTGCGGCACCTGACATAGCTTGCTTACAACAAAAAAAATACCAGTGTTGTTAACTGTGGAATGTCATTACAATAACTACTGTAAAACTGGGTACATAGAACATTTGCCACTGTGCTGTTTTTGCAGTTTTGCTTGCCACTGTGATCATGATAGTATTTTGTTTGTTGTTTCATGTTTTGATGAAATTCAGTTTTATCCTTCTTTATGAGGGTTAGTTTAATTTGTAACAATTAGAATAGACTTGAAGGGTCCATTTTGATCAGTGTTCTGCCTTAGTTAATATATTTTAAATAAAAAATGCAACAAGGAGGACATGGAGATGAGGAAGAAAAAATGTCACTGCCATAAAAACATTTGTGATTTAGGACTGTGATGCAGATACTGTGCCATAATAGGGGTCAATTACCACCATCTAAATCCATGAGATTCTAACAACCTTTAAAGTTAGTTATTTATTTTGGTATGGATGACATATGTGCTAGCCTTGTAATAACATTTGCCTCCCACCCTCCAAGCATTCCCTTTTGTTATGAGGAACATGAACATTTTGTCTGTCTTTCTCTCAGAACTTTTTGAGAACTCCACTGCCACTGGTTGTTGCCCTAAACAGAATAATGATGTGGCCTTGTGGAAGGCACTGGTCAAAAGGGGAAAGACATAATCATTTCTGATTGCTCTTTTACTTCTGTAGATACATACATTTGCAGGGATCTGCGCTTCCATCTTCCAGAACCAGAAATCCTACAGTGTTAGAAACATACCTCAGCCTTCTCTGGAAAAATGAAGGATTATCACTGCTGTGTGCTTAGACCCTCTCAGCCATTCTATTTTAATGTGTCCTTCAGGCCAAGAAACCATTCCTGAAGTCAGGTTTCTGGTGTCAGAAGCTGAAATGTAACTGCAGTGTTGGGGGATTGACTGGTAGTTTAACACAACAAGAGAAACATACAAGAATGTAGTTTCAGCAAGTGCATACAAACCCAGTAGATGGAGTGCATTGTTTTTAAGAAATCAATTTAACTGTTTTAAAAGCTTGAGTATATGGCATAACAGTCTGTTCAGAGCCCTGCGATAAGGCAAAGGGACAAGAAATGACAAGTGTTTTATTTTTTCCTGAGGTGTTTGTGCCATACAGACAGAAGCTGAAGAAGTTCAGGGATTTTGTGACATTTAACAAAAAAACTTTGCAATTGGTTTCCAATTAAGGTTGATTTCAGGTATACGGCATGCCACTCATCAGTGTCTGTACAGACCCACATTAATAGGATGGGCAATATGTTCTATTTCTTCTGCAATATCTTACTTATTAATGGTTATTGTATTATCTCCACAGGATGACTGTTATGTGTCTTCCTTACTGTGCACAGGTACTTCATTCTATCTCTGGAATGTAATCCATCCTGTGAGCCTCTTTCTATTATCAGGCGGTGCAGTGGTTAACATTGTCACCTCACAGCAAGAGGCTCCCTAGTTTAATTTTCAGTTGGGTTGCCTTCTGTTTGGGGTCTGCATGTCCTCCCTGCATTTGCATGGGTTTCCTCCAGGTGCTCCAGTTTCCTCCCACATTCTAAAGACATGCATCTGGAGCATTTCTCCCTGGGCCTTCGCTGAAACTGGGCTGTGTCCTAGTTGGACTTTCCCAGTCAACAAATGTTAAATAAATAAATAAATAAAATTATTTAAACCACTGTGATTTATTAGATTCATAGATATCCCAAAGATATTGAGTCTGTGACCATTTACTCTTTGACAATGCCCTTCTTCCTGTTGTACATGCTTTCTTCCGGAGGACCATATCAGCCAATTAAGGAGTAAATTAGTAAAAAGCCACCCATTCATATAGGTTATGTTTAAAGGAAGATAATAACTTGCACTGCTTAACATGCAGTGGAATTTAATTCAGGTTGTCTTGGCAGCACTGAGTCCTCTTGTGGCTCCTTCTCTGTGGGTGAGCTTGTCAGAGCAGGATGTGACCCCAGTCCTGAGGTTGTCTTTCTTGGTTCTGGGGTCCAATGCCTCTTCAGGTGGGCTCACTTTCCAGGTGATGGAGAGGGCACTTGCCTCTGCAGGCTCGCAGCTGGTTCCTTCGGCACTGGAGACCCATATATATATATATATATATATATATATATATATATATATATCTGTCTTCTGAACCGCAGCTGACACAGTCCACTATTCTGGGACATCAAGCACAGGAACCTCAAGATACCCCTCCACAAGGTACCCACTTTTCTGGGTCTTCTTCAGATGCCCCCACTGAGGAAGTACCATGTAAGAGATCATGCAAGAGGAAGCACATGGAGTCCCCCGAGGAATCCCTTACCGAACATACAGACTATGATGAAGGGGAAGGGTCCCCACAGTCGCCCCCTTAGGATGTCTTCTTTGGAGACATACTGGAAATTTTAAAGCAGCAGGGAGACTGGAAGCCCACCAAACTTTCTCTGGGGAGTATGTATTCTTGCAGGCTTTCTGTGCTTAACCCTCTACTTCTTGGGTGACCCGGCCTTCAGATGACCTAGTTCAGCTCATTGTGCATCACGCTTGGAGGAATCCTGACACCATTGATCCTAACTCCTAGGAATCCTGACACCATTGATGCTAACTCCTGGAGACCAGACAAAATTCTTTCTCTAAAAGAGGACAACCCACACTTGCCAAAGGCCTACCAGTAGATGCCATGGTGGTAGCTGCAGCCACTAAGAAAGAGTTCACCGAGTAGACCCCTACTGTCCATCACCCAAACAAGGAGTCTCAGGCAATAGACAGGTTAGTGTAGTGGGTGTATTCTTCATCGACCTTTTCCATTCGGTCCTTGAATTACTTGGCACAATTTACCTGGCTCCAGAGAGACCTAATCTCCGAACTCTCAGGAACCTTAGCAGGAGCAGTTTCTGATGAGGTACATGACAAAGTTGCCTCACAGCTTGCCACCCTGGAATCTATATCTAACTCATCCATGCTGTTGACTTCTCATACTACCAAATGGGTGGCTAGAGCAGCGGGTGCAGGCGTAGTTATGAGACATCATGCCTGGATATGCCTATGTGATTTTGTGGACCCTTTTAATTCTTCCTTTATCAATGCTCCCATGGAGGGCTTTTCTCTTTTTGGCCCAAAGGTAAAAGACACTTTAGCCACATGTGAAAAGGACAGTATGACCCTGTCTGCCATGGGCATGTGTTTTTCCACCCCCCAACGATCCTAGTCTAGGAATCAGAGGAATAGAAAGATGTACAAGAAATTCCAGGGTCCTTTCCGTGACACACATGGTGAGTTTACCCCCCCCAGGGTAGAGGGGGAACTCATCTGGAAGATGCCCCTACAGAGGCAGAAGAGTTGTGGATAATCAGGGCTCCAGAGATTCTTTCTCTGGAGAGTCCTATCAGTGCTCCTGAAGAGTGGCCCAATTTCTTACCTCTGGAAGCAGTCAGAGGATGATTTTCTCTGCACCACCTTGCCTGGCAAATGATAACCACAGATTTTTGGGTGCAGACGATAATTACCAGAAGCTATCACATTCCTTTCAATCTTTACCCAAGGCTGCTAAGGCATATTCCTGATGTTCCACCCAGTCAAAGGGAAGCAGCAGCTCAAGAAATATAAAAGCTGTTCCTAAAAAGAGTCATACAAGCAGTCCCACCAGACCACATAGGATCCGGATTTTACTCAAGGTTCTTTTTAGTGCCAAAAAAGACAGGGGACTGGAGGCTAAACTTGGACCACAGCTTCCTAAACAAATTTGTCAGACAAACAAAATTCCAGATGGTCCATGGTTCAGTCTATCCTACCATTTTTAGAGAAAGATGATTGGATGTGCTCAATAGATCTTCAGGATGCATATTACCAGATCAAAATGAACAAGTGCTCCAGAAGATTCCTCCACTTCTGGCTGGGAGCCAATCACTACCAATGCTGCCCTTTGGTCTGTCTATAGCCTCAGAGTGTTCACCAAATGCATGGCAGTGGTAACAGCTGACTTGAGACTGCAAGGATTTCGGAAGCTTCCATATTTAAACGATAGGCTCCTTACTGCTCCCACCAAGCGTCTACTGGTTACAGCCTTACATTACACCCTAAAGCTAGAAAAATCCTTAGAGATCTCAGTAAACAAAGAAAAATGCAAGTTGAAAACTTCTCAAAATCTGGAATTCATAGGGGCAACTTTCAATACTCAATCTTGCCTAGTCTCTTTTCCACTTGACAAGTTAGAAAGACTAAGGTCACAACTCCAGGTGATACTCTCTCAGGACAAAGTTTCAGCTTGGGCAGTCCTTCAGCTACTAGGATCTATGGCAGCATTGATTACAATAGTTGCCCTGGCAAGACTACACATGAGGCTTCTACAGTGGCTTTTACTAACACAGTGGTCCCCTTTGACTCATCCTATGTCCTTTCAAATCCGCATAACAAATCGATGCAAACAAGACTTATTTTAGTGGATGATGCCAGAAAAAGACCTATGGAGTTATCCTTTCTCCCCCTCTCAGCCCAAGGCCATAGTGACCATGGATGCTTCCCTGATGGGGTGGGGGGGCATTTCCAGGGAAAGACAGTCCAAGACACTTGGTCACCCATGGAGACCAACCTGCATATCAATGTCCTAGAACTGAGGACTGTGCTTCTGGTGTTGCAAGCATTCCAATCTTTCCTCCTGTCAGGGACAATTGTTATACAGTCCAACAGCATGTCTGTAGTCTGGTATATCAACAAGCAAGGGGGGAACGAAGTCCTACCTGTTGTGTCAGGAGGCCATGAAAATTTGGCAATGGGCAATAGCTTCCAACCGCTTTCTGATAACAATGCACATTCCTGGGGATTCCAATGTATTTGCAGAAAAACTGAGCAGATGTATTCTCCTGCCTCACTAGTGGTCCCTCAATCTTATCATACTGGTGAAGATCTTCAGTCACTGTGGCCAGCCTTGCTGTGATCTTTTCAAATCACCCGCAAACCACAAATGCAGTAGCTACTTCGTCTTAATTCCCCCATAGGGGTAGTCCCTGAGGGATGCTTTAGTACACAATTGGCCCACGGGACTTCTTTATGCCTTCTCTCCCCTTCCTTTGATCCCACAATCTCTAAATACGGCTCTTTGGTTGAGAAGCAGAGTAATCCTCATTGCACATATTTGGTTTCCCTTTCTTTGGCCATACCTAGTACATCTACCATGGATTATGGATCCAGCTCCAGAATTGCTGTCACACCCAGATGGGTTGATTCATCCAAACATATCAAGCCTCAAACTTACAGCTTGGTTCCTCCACTTCCAGTAATTGCCAGGCAAAATAACCATCCCTTGTATGTCACATTCTTCTGGCTTCCCATAAACCATCCAGCAGAAAACTTTATCTCAGCAAGTGGAAACGATTCATAATCTGGTCTCGAGAGAAGGGAATAGACCTTTTTTCAGCTCCACTTACTTTGGTACTGGACTATTTATCAAACCTTCTCCATTTGGGTTTAGCAGTTTCAACTATTCAAGTACACCTGGTGGCTATCTATAACTTCCACAATGGCTTCCAGGACTCATCCTTGATTTCTCATTGTCCCTGTAAAACCTTTTTGAAAGGTGTCACTCACATTAGACCACCCTTCAAAGACCCAATTGAGCCATGGAATTTGACACTAGTTCTACAGTCCTTGACTCATTCTCCTTTCAAACCTGCTGCCACTTGTGATATAAATTTTTTATCCTGGAAAACTTTATTCTTGGTAGCTATTACCTCAGCAAGACGATTATCTGAAGTACAAGCCTTGTGCATAAAATGTCCTTACATGGTTTTCCATAAAGACGGAGTATGACTTCAGACTAATCCCACCATCTTACCCAAAGTTATTTCTGATTTGACTATCAATCAAACAATTGATCTGTCAAGTTTTCTTTCCAAACTTTTCTAACAAAGGAGAATATTCACTACATTTACTTGGTGTGCATAGACAATTGTGATTCTAATTGGACAAGACAAAATCACTACAAAAATCTGATGAATTATTTGTATCATTCTCAGGACCAAAACTGAGAAATCTGTTTCCAAAGTAACTTTATCTAAATGGTTGAGAGACCACAACTGCTTTATCTATCAAAGAAACAAAGCTCTTCTACCACCTATGGTCAAAGTGTATTCATACAGATCAGTCGCAACATCTGCTGCCTTTAATGCAAGAACTTCCATGGATGATATTTGTGCAGCAGCAACATGGGCCACCCCTCATACCTTTATCATGCATTACAGATTGGATATGGTCTCGAGGAGGAGAGCTTCCTTTAATTCAGTGGTGCTCAGGAGTATCCTTCCATAGGGCCTGCCAGGAAATAAAGTAACTAGGGACTCTGTCCCATCAGTAATGAATGAATGAAGATTAACAACGTCAGATAAAGAAGTTAGGTTCTTACCATAATGTTCCATCTGTGTTGTTGATCTTCATTTATTCATTACCTCCCACCCCCCCCCCCTCCGAAAGACACCTGGAGGTTCAGATTTGGTCCTACCTTATAATAGGGAATTTGCTGAGATAAAACCTCCACTTTTTCTCTTCCTTTCTTACTGGCAAACTCAATCTGAGATAATAGAGAGTAGAGCACTACGGGTAAGCTTAGCTCGAGAGTTTTTTGGATGGCACGAGCTTGTTATAACAGCTGACTCAGTTCTGAGGAAGGAACCGATACCCATCAGTAATGAATGAATGAGGATCAACAACATAGATGGAACGCTATG
>NC_056741.1:1855359963-1855377463 GCF_019279795.1 Protopterus annectens
CATCAGGCTAATGGGCTGATAATTCCCAGGGTCTGTATTTGCTACCCCATTATGGAATGGGTTGACTGCAGCAGTGAGCCAATTGGGAGGGACAAAGCCTGTGGTGAAGTTGCGCCTGAACAGGACACAGATATGTGGTGCCAGGAATATTTTTAGTTCATGGAGAACACAGCCAGGGATAATTTTGGGTCCCATGGAAGCTGTATTCTTGCTCATGGACAATTGTTTAACCTGGGTAGCACTAATCCTGTGTGCTTGGCATTCCTCTGGCATTCTGAATGTTCCCTTAGGGGGGACAGAGGGGTAAAGCTGGCACTGAATATGTTGGCAAGAATGTTGGCAATATCTGTTGGCTCAGTATAGGAGATAGTATTGTACAGAAAGCACTTCTGGATATTGCCATGGAGGTTATTAATATAACTATCAAAGGCTTTGTGATTGTTGTCAGTGTCTGCTACAATTCTGCCATCATAGCTGGCTTTAGATGATTTCATGAGAGATCTCAAGTTGTTCTTGAGGCTAATAAGGGAGTTTTACCACTCTTGGGACTCCACCTTTTTCTGCAACAATTTCTTCCATCTGTTGTACAGGTTATTAATGGCAGGGGACCACCAGATTGGCCTCCAGTGTTTGGTGGAGAGTATCATGGTTCTGTTGGGTATGGCTAGTTCCATGTATTGAAGTACATATTTGTACAGTGCATTTGTGTTTGATTTGGTAGTCATGCAGGTATTTTCCATTGGCATGGGTGCTGTGAAGTTAGCCACCTCTGTTTTTAGGAGTCCAAAATCAGCTTTGGATAAGTTTTTCAAGGTAGTTACCTTTGCAGGGGATGGGGGTGAGTGAGATATGTATTTCCATGGTGATTACTTTATGGTTGAATCTGACCAGGTAGGAATTGACTACTGTTGTCAAGCAATGGTCCCATATGTTAATAATCAACACAGGTCAAGGATGTTGCTTCCTCTACTGGGTGTCAGAATGAGTTGGTCCAGAGCATTGGAACTGATGAATTCCAGGAAGCGTTGGGCCAGTGTATTGATGCTTGAGTATCTTTTGCAGTTGATGGAGGGATAGTTGAAGTCTCCTAGTATGAGAGTGCTGGGTTGGACCCTAATAGATTCCAGGGTGCTGAGGAATGTGGATTGAGAGTCTAGGGACATGGATGGGGACATATAGCAAGCTATGACCTGGATTGTACTATTACTCAATATCAGTTGTACCTGAAGTATTTCAGATGCATTATGCTGGAATACTAGTCTGGAGGTGTGCATATCCTTTATTAATATGGAGACACCACTGCCTTTGGAGCTGTGGTCCATGTTTTGGGGCTGACAGGTATAGAATGAGTTATAGCCTGGTAGTGTAGGGGTACTGTCTGCTGCTGTAAACCAGGTCTCCATTACAGCACAAATGTCAATGTTCTCCATTTTGAGGAGTGCTTTGAGTGACTGCATCTCGAGATTTAGATGTCGAGTGTTGAGCAGCATGACCCTCAGATTGCATTTTTATATAGCTGTTACAGTTGTAATTTGATTTGGACCACCACCTAAAAAGGCACTATAGGGGTGTCAAGACACTTAGCCAGTACCTGGAAACTCAGGGGTGACAGATGCAGACCATCTCTGACAAACCATCACAGTCTGTCAATTATGTCATCCCAAGCAGACAGATACAGGATCCCCTGAGAATGACACCAGACACTTAAGGCAATTGTTGAAGTCACTCATTTGTTGTTTGTACTGTGGTATCATTCTAGTTGACAGTAGTATACTGTTGAGGGCTTCTATCATACCTGCTTGGCCCACATAATCTGAGAGGTCCACCATGTCTCTTTTCATGTAGTCCAGGGAGGTGCATCCCAGATCATTTCCATCAAACATGGACAATGACAAGAGTGATACTTGTAGCTGCTATGAAGTGACCTGACTGGGTGTGTTATGTGTTGGCTTCTGGCACCTGATAGACAGCTGACTGTTACCTTCTCAATGTTCAACCTAGTCAGTGGGACATCTGTGTGCCTCACTATTGAGTCACCTATGATGACTGTATTGGGCAAGGTGGTTAGCCCTAGGGGCTTTGGTTGAAGGGCACTCTGTGTAGGTGAGATATGTGTCCTGTGGTCTGTGCTGTGTTGTGATGATCAAATGGGTGTCTGTCTTGGTGGTCTCTGCTGTTTGGGTAAATGTCTAATGAATGCCTCTGTGAAGGTGGATGTGGGGATTTTGTTTGTATGTCAGAGCTGGGATAGTGGGTGTTCTGGAGGGCTATGTATTCCATGTGGTGTGGTGCAGGTGTTGACCCTTCTTCTCTTGACCAGCAAGTCCAGTCTTTGCTGGACAGTGCATATCTTCCAATTTGGTGATATAGGGTTATCTCTCACAAGTCTGAGTGTTGGAAGATTAGAGGAGAGGGTTGTCTGTGTACATGAGGCAGTTGCAACAGTGCCTCAAAATGCCTAAGTGCACCAGATTAATGGGCAAAAGCACAGAGAACTGCACTTTAATCATACCAGGAGGGGTGGTCATAACTACTAAGTACTGGAGCTAATTCCATGAGGAACGACTACTGCTGATGGCTTTCAGGTGTGCTAGAATAACTGATATAAAAACCTGTTGAAGTGCAAAGCTAATAGGCTATTTGAAGTGCAAGAGAGAAAGAACTAGCAAGATCTAAGGGAAAAACTGAAAGCAGACTTTCTGGCATCTGTAATAGTTTACCTCAGCTGTGCAGTTATCAGCACCTTTGGCCAGCTGTCAGCCCAGTAAGCTCTGTAGCACATGGGATAACTGCGTACCACTATAGTACAAATAACTAGATAGACAGAGGGTCTAATTTCAATACTGGCAAGTAAGTGTGTGTGTGTGTGTGTGTGTGTGTGTGTGTGTGTGTGTGTGTGTGTGTGTATGTGTGTTTGGGTGAAAATCATATCCTGTTTGGCTAATACCATTTTAATGAATGTGCCATCCATGACTGTTTACCACCTCCCAATGGCATTACTTTATATGTCATGGTAACAGCATCTGCCTCACATGCAGCATGTTAAACCATTGTGCAGGCCATACCAGTCCTCTGTACAGAAGTCTATAGAATATCTAGATGTTTACAACCTATATGTGGTATGGGTCCCTTAATAATGCCCATGTATGTGATATTGTTGCCAAATTGGCCACAGTGAGGGTAGTGACACACATGCCAGCATTGGGCATCATTGTAACAAAACACACTAAACTGCTGAAGAAAACAAAAGCTGTCTGCAATGCCATGGCAAGACCACAACAAATACGTAAAGTTGCTTTAATACAAGTACACACTTTTCGTTCAGCTCACTGGTCAAACTTCTTCAGACAAACAGTTAAAAATACAAAATATACCATTTAAAAAAATCTTCTTCTTTCGGCTTTTCCCAGTTAGGGGTTGCCACAGCAGATCACCTGTCCGGTCATAATTGGCAGTGGAGTTTTACGGTGTTGAGTTGCCAGCCTGGCACCCAACCTTCCACAGAAGGCATACACATGCACGCACTCAAGCCTAGGGCCAATTTAGAGTGTCCAATCCACCTGCAGCATGTCTTTTGGATGTGGGAGGAAACCAGAGCACCCAGAGGAAACCCACACAACCACAGGGAGGACATGCAGACTCCACAAAGAAGGCATCCCAGCCAAGAATCGAACAACCTCTTGCTGTGAGACAACAATGCTAACCACTGCACCACAGTGGCCACCCATACCATTTAAGAAAAACAAATAGGGTTAATGTTGGTTTGAAGAAGCCGTAACCCTGTGAAAGCACTAACCTTTCTAAATAAATTTGTCTGCCTTTATTTTTATCTACACCTGTGTTTAATCTGGTTACTTTTATTAGCTCTTGCACCATGTTGGTTGGCTCACATTTGTTGTATTTCTTTGTTTACTGCTGTATGTGAGTCACCTTCAGTCATTGGCTGGCTTGTTTTTTGGTTGTATGCACAGTATCATGCATGCCCTTATCAAATGCATCAGGGTTGAGTGTATGGGAAAGAAATGGCAGGGCCAACAGGTGTTGACAGGTGAATCTGTTGCACTTAATGTAATGGCTACACTTGTGAGGGACCTGCTGACAGTACTGCAATACCTGTTCTGTATGTATGAGCCTGTGGTACTATGCAACACTGAGATGACATGTCTGAAGGCTAGCTGTCTGTGACAAGGGGTATGTATGCAAGGTCACACTGTCTGACAACAGCATACATCACACACTGTTGCATGCATACACACCTGGTACATGTACATATAAAGCTGCACTTTGCCTATGACATGTTGGTGTATTCCCACTCTGCCATACTCTCTCTAGGGAATGTCTGCAGGACCACAGCCTGCAGACACACAGACACTTGGAACATGAACAGAATGCAGCATGTCAGACTACATTCAGTCAGCGGTACTAACAGCAATAATGCATTCTGGCTAATAAGGGACATACACCTGTATGTGTACTCATAACAAATGCAAGCAGACAGCATCTTATATAGTATTATAGAGCTACACTGTATTATATTCACCCTGTGGATCAGACAAATATTAGCATGTCCCTGCATTGATGTTATGGATGACAAGGTTGTGGCACAGGTATCATCATATGCACAGGGTGTGGAGTGAGTTTGCCAGAGGCCTAGGCTGGGCCATACAGTTGACATCATGTGTGTGTGTTTGGAGGCATCTCCAATAGATGGACTGTGCAGTGGTGCTGTGTGTGTGTCTGGAGGTGACCTGCCTGTGATAGAGATGTGTGTGTGTGTGTGTGTGTGTGTGTGTGTATGTATGCACACAGTCATGCCATGTGGCTGACCTATACAGGGGTATGTTGGACAGCTGTGGACTGTACATGGCAGGGTGTCCAGTTCACCATTTCTGGCCATGGACATGGGAAATGTTCCTGCCAGGGGTATCACTGGCACCACCCGGCCCAAGGCCAGATGTGGTACTGCTTCCTGATGGTGACTGCTTTCTGCTGGATCCATGCCCTTGACATGACTGGCCAGGATCACATCCCCATGGCCTGCTCCAGTGTGATGTGGACACTAACCCCCTTCAGTAGTGCTGGTGTCAGTGCCACTACAGGAGTTTGAAGGTGCACAGCCCTGTAGACTCTCAGCTGTTGTTGCTGCTCTGACCTACATCCATGTATCAGATGTCCATCTCCCACCACACGCTCTAACACAGACTTGCCATAATCGAGGATTGCTAACGTCTCACCCCACCATCTATTCATGACTTCATTATTTTGAAGTGTAGCCTCAACAAGGTCATGTATGTTGCCACGTAAATCAGGAAGAGCTGCATCCACCACCCTGAGTATTTGTCTGGTGTGGTGTTCACTATATGCCTGTGCATCCATGACAGCCCAAAACATGCATCTGGGGACACCTGCTGTTGCACTTGCGACAACAGCTTGGCAAGCAGCAGCCCTCCTGCAAGCACCCCTGACCATCCGCCTGTGTGGGACTACACCTGCACTCTTGCTATGGCCAGTGTCTACACTCACACCTGCCATAGTCACCACACTAGCCTGTTCCATGCCACCACCTGTCAACTGTCCATCATCTGTGGCCACTGTTGATGGGGTATGTGTGGGACTTGTCACTGTGTGTGGGGATGGTGTGAACAAGAGAAGGATGCCAACCAATGGCACAGATTCAGCCCCTGACAAGCCCACCTGTACCTCACTATTTCTATCATCATTGTCAGAGTTTGCAGAGATATTGACATCAGTTTCCAAGCTGGAGGGACCCAGAACCACATCGCCGCCTGTGAGGGGAAGACAACATATGTACATTAATACCTGCACTTTGAGGTTGGCTGGTATACACACACACACACACACACACACACACACACACACACACACACACACACACACACACACACACTTACTTACAGGTTAGGTGGCACAAATCTGTTACATAGACCTCAAATTACACAAATGGTGACATGCATGACACATGGCCCTCAACATCATGCATTGCAGCCAGTTTTACTACATGTAATTAACAATATAGAGCTCTGGGACATGTGAGTAGTGTTAGTAGGTGATGGTCCTTCCCCAGCACAAACTGCACCCATGTACACATCATTGCTGTTCACCTTTATAGCACAGTGGCAACTACTACAGAACATACCTCACAACTGTACAGATCCTCACAGGATGTGTGGATGACTGGCCCATATGTTTTCTCTGTTTCTCATAACCCCTGTGTTTGTCTGATACATAACTGGGATGATCTGAGGAGTGACACCACTGATTAATGACATACATTTGAGTTTCTGACCTCCAAACCAGCAGTAAATGTGTGGTCACACAATTACTGTTACACCACCTGCCTTCTAAGCTTACAGTGGATATGATAAGTGTACACAACCCTGTTAACATGCCATGTTCTTGTAATATATAAGATGAGACCACAATAATGTATTCAAATATATTACCCACCTTTCATGTCACATATTACCTGTGCAATCCAACCGATAAACAAATGTGTTACATGTAAAATCTGATGAATGAAATATGTACAATATGGTGGTTGAAATAGTGTGCACAGCCTTAAATGATACCTTGTTGAAGCACCTTCTAAGTGACTTACAGCATTCACTCTTCTTGGGAAGGTGTCTATCAGCATGGCACATCTTGACTTGACATTATTTGGCCACTCTTCCTTGCAAAGGTCCCCCAACTCTTTCAGATTGCAAGGTCAGCTCATGTGCACGGCCCTCATCAGATTACACTGGGGTTTTGCTATCGGATTTAGGTCTAGGCTCTGGCTGGGCCAATCAATAACCATGAGTATATTCAGATGAAGCCATTCTTAGGTAGCTTTGGATGCATGCTTTGGGTCTTTGTCATGTTGAAGGCTGACATCCCTCCTCATCCTCAGCATTCTTGGGGATGCCTGATGGATGTGGGTCAGATGTGAGTGTTATTTTGAACTGTTCAGAATTCCCACCACAGTGACTACAGGCCCAGTTCTGGCTTTAGAACAAAATCCCCACAGCAGGCCAGTGCCACCATGATGATTCACCATGGGGATGGTGGTCTTCAGGTGAAAAGAGATGTTGCTTGTGCATCACACGTACCTTTTGGTATTGTGGCTGTGAGGTTGATCCATAGTCTCATTACACCATAACACATTTTCACACATGCCTTTGGGAGATCTGATGTGCTGTATTGCAAGTTGTATCCAACCCTGGATGTTTTTTGGTGTCAGGAAATGCTTCCATCTTCTGAAACTACCCCATAGGCCAGACGTATGCAGAATATGGGAGATTGTTCTCACATGTAGTACACAACACCAGTACTTGCAAGATATTGCTAAAACACCCTCGGTGTTGCTGTATGTCTCCTGGCAGCCTCCCTGACCAGGGTTTGACATGTCTTTTCAACAGTTTTGGAGGGACGTCAGGTTCTTTTCAACAACACTGTTGTCCCATATCCAATCCACCTTTTGATGACTGTCTCCACTGTGTTCCATAGTGTATGCAATACTGTGGTAATGTTGTTGTACCCTACTCCTGAGTGATACCTTTCAAATATGAGATCCCTTTGCTGCTTTGTAAGCTGTCTGCAAGCCATGGCTGTTGGTGTTGCAGGCAACTGAGCAAATGTCATGAATATCCTACTTGGACAGCAGACTGTTGTTTGGTGTTACTCAGAGTGCCTTTACTTGATGGCAGGTGTGTACCCAAGCAGAGTGAATGATGTCAGTAAATCACAAGCTGCTGCAATAAAATATTGTCTGAAGGGTGTGCACACATATGCATCCAGCTTATTGTAAGGTTTGTATACTCCATATTTGGTGCCCAACAGATTGTTTGGTTTTACAAGTGAATTGTTCATGTTATGGGTCACATTAAAGATTGGAAAAGGTGTGGACTGACTGTGGTCTCAATTTGTATATGTCACACACACCTGGCATCTTAACAGGGGTGTGTACACTGTTTATATCCACTGTATAAGAGTAATGTTTCACACATGTCCCTACCTTAGGCCATTTATCCCCCCATTTTGCTGGTCTCTGTCCAGAAGTCTTGCACTGACAGGTTGTGAGGTATGCTTCAGGAATGTTACATTCTCTTCAGTTAGGCCCCTGTGTTGCCTATTGTGATGCAAGGCAGTTAACCCCACCACAAGTGAACATGCACATAAAGCAATACAGCTATGACTGACAGTTGTGTGCATGGTAAATTGTATGTCCTTCACATGCCTGGGGTATTGGCAAACCACAACAGAATAATTCCATACTCACCATCTTCAGGCTGCTGGCCAACATGCAGACCAGAGGGACCTAGGTAGTTGTGGGAGAGAGGTATTGTCAGCAGACTCACATATGGCATTGGTACAGGATGGATGCAGCATGTCTTCACATTTACAGTACAACCTCCAATATTACACAATTTGCTGTCCTTCACCATAGATGTGCACTTCTGTGCATTAGAAAACCCCATCCACAGCTGCAATCTGACCTGACACATGCACATAGATACTCCGCAGATACAAGTATGTTTGTTACACTAGTCTAGCAATCTGCACTGTGGCCTTACTTGCATGCTCCTCGTCCATTGCCTGGGTGCCACTCACCTCCACCATGTGGGGGTCTGTACTCTGATGTTGTACTGGGATGGGTGCCCCAAGGTTGGTGAGAAGCTCCTCTGTGGGTGTCAGTGGGGGCTGCATGGCTGGACCCCACCTGTAGCTGTTCGGTCCCTGGCCACAGCAGTAGCCCTTTGCCAGGCATGGAATAGGAGGTTGGTAGCATGATGCTGGACCTGCTCATATGTACTTACGTGCAGGCCGACATCATTTACCCTGTGGACAGGCGGTCCTCTCCCACCGATGGTGCTGACACCAGCTGATCAGTATTGCATGGTGATGAAATATGGCTTCAGTGATAATGGTAGTCTCAGCCCCTGAAAATGTTGACCTTCTCTGATGTGACATTGCACCTGGAAGACATATACAGGGAAACACATTACATGACCTCATACATTTGGCAACAGTATGTACAGAAGCTGCACATGTACAGTGAATACCAGTAGCCACCACTCACAACCACACAATACGCTGTTTGCTTAACAGCTTAGACCAGGGCTACAATTTAGCTTCTAGAAAACAACAAAGTCTAATGACTTCTCATCTTCTCTTTGTCGATGATTTAAAACTGTATAGCTCATCAGATGAGGAACTGAAAGCACAGCTGCAGGTTGTTGGAATGTCATTTGGTCTTGATAAATGTGCAAAAGCAACCCTTAAAAAAGGAAAACTACAGCATCAGGAAAACATCAGTTTGAGACAAGAATGTGATATAAAAGAACATGAGCAAGAGGAAGTGTATAAATACTTGGGAATGGATGTAGGATCAGCAATAAAACATGAACAAATGCAAATAAAGCTCAGTAAGGAGTACTTTAGAAGACTTAAATTAATCCTGAAAATAGCATTGATATCTAGGAACAAGATACAAGCCATAAATCAATTTGCTCTTCTTGTCCTAACTTATAGTTTTGGAGTGATTGATTGGCCCCAAAAAGTGTTGGATAGATTGAATAATAAAAAAAGAAGGATGCTTCATGCTCACTAAATGATTTATAAAAATCAGTGTATACCAAGATTATAAATTCCCCATTCCGAAGGAGGGATGTGCCTCCTTGAAATTGATTACATGTATAGATCTGCAATCGTGGGACTCCACACATATCTCCTGACCTCACAGGATCCAAATGAAGTGAAAGTTTTGAAACATGAGGAGAATAAATCTAAGATGACATCTCTGCTTAATTTAGCAGAAGCATATCGACATGAAGCAGGAATGGAAATGAAACCAGAAGTAGATAAAAACCAGGTAGCAACTGAATGTGCTAAAAAACAAAAAGAATATAAGGTGAAGTCCAGTATAGAAATCTTCTGGAAGAGCCTCATGTTGATCAAGAATGAATGCAGGAATGGTTAAGGAGAGGTGAATTCAGATCAAGAAATGAAAGGTTAATTTTGGCAGCCCAGGATAGTGGGCTACCTGCGTACATGCTGGTTTACAAAGTCCATTGAACATGTGGGAGAAACAGAAATATGTAAGTTTTGTAAAACTGACTTGGAAACAGTCACACACCTTGCTGCTGGTTGTGATGCACTAATGGCAGAGGGACTGTATACTAAAAGGCATAATAATGTGGCGAGACTGTTACACTGGAGATTGTGCAAACATTATGGTTATCAAAGTGGCTGAAAAACTCTGGAAACATGAGCCACAAAGAATCATAGAAAATGATGAAGTTTATATCACATGAGATCACCCAATACCAACAGTTCAAAAGATAGATGCTAGAAAATGGGATATAGTGGTCCAAAAAAGAAGACAAAAGTAGCACTGATCACTGAAATCACCACACCTAGTGACTACAGTGTCTTGCATACAGAGAGACACAAAGTCATAAAATACCATGATCTGCAGGCAGAAATGAGAGCCATGTGGAAGAAAGATACCCAGATAGTTCCAATAGCAGTAGGAGCAGCTGGCCATATAAAAAAGAATTTACAATCGTATTTAGATATGTTACCAATTCATGTAACACCATACAAATTGCAGAAGGAGTCATTACTGGGTACATTGCGGGTGGTGCGAAGAGCACTTTTGGCTAACATCAAAGAGTAAAACAATGCTAATTTCATGAACTTTAATTGTACTTTGACTTAGGAATGGGGTCCATTCCCATCATGGTATTAGAAACACAAAAGACTTGAAGAAATTAAAAAAGCAGAAACCACATGATGCCCCTGTAATCTATCAGCACAGTATCAGCTTGCATTGCACTGCTGGTCCTAATGTGTGATATTCCCCCCAATGAGGGCCAGTTAATTGCATAATCCTATATTCCTCATTCAGATCTGCGTAGACAGATGACATTGGCCATCTTCCATGTGGATGGAGTGTGGATGGTGTCGAGGCTTGGTGTGACTACAGTGTGTAATGGAGCTGGGAGCACATGCCTGAGTTCATGTAGGATGTGGACAGGGATGTTATCAGGTCCCATGGATACTTATGTTTGTTGCCTTTCAGTAGGCAATATGTACCTGCTCACTGGTGATGAGGGGAGGGGTGTGGATACTGTGCAAAACCACCTATAGTGATGCTGAGCCGGGGGGGTGATGTTTGCCCTAACCATATCTGCAGCAGGTTAGCTATAGTTATGTTGTGTGTTCATGTGGTCTGACTGACTACCATTACAGGTTGGGGTGGTTCATTGCCTCTGAGATTGCAGACATATGGGAAGATGGCCTTGTGATTGACCTTGGTGGATGTGTCCAATTTGTACTCATAGTTAGCCTTACAGTAATCCACCTGTGACCTTATATACTTATTCAGACAATGGCTGACTTCATGCCAGGTTGGTGCCTGCTCCTACTTTGCCTTGTACAGCCAATATAGGGACCAAGTCTGTGGTATGTGTATTGCTGCCATCCACCAAAGGGCATTACTCTACTTTGGTGGAGGCAGGTTTTACAAGTAAGGTATTGCTGAGTCCATACAGCTATGTATGTTTTCATACAGCTGTTTGTAGCAGGCATGGACACAAAGTCATAATAGAGTTGGACACCTCTCCAATTTCAAACTGATAATCATGCTTATTGTATTACCCATGGCTGTGTCAGGGCAATGCAACAACCAGTAGCTGTAGAAATGTCACTCTATTGGATGCACAGTAACTAAGATTACAAATGTGTACAACATGTACAGCTTAATTAACTGACATTTTGCATCCCATGTCTGTTGTTATGAGGCGGCCAGATACACCTGCTCATACTGACATGTGCACAGGTAATACCTGATATACATTTTTGTTCTATGTCAGTATGGCACACTGTATTCACACTCTTGCAGCCCAGTCATCCCACTCAATGTGTTGAGTAAGACATCTATAGGACACCACACATACATGGGGGGCAATGGGACAAAATTAGTGACACTGTTAGTGTAACACACTTGAGTCATTTGATAGCACAGTAGCCTTTGCATTGACAGGCATACCCTGGAGAATGTTCATTCATATGGCAGGAAGAGAGGAGAAAGGCTAGGAGTGTGGTAGTGAGGGTAAGAACTTTTAATTTTGGCAGTATGACTGTTATAGGGACATTGCTAGCTGATATGATGGCCACTGTACTGTCAGGATTGTGTAGTGTGTCAGTGTTATTTGGCCTGTGTAGGAAGGGTGGTGAATGTATGTGTTGTGGCTCCTTTTCTATCTGCCTGTTCATGCTGCTCCTGTTTCTGGTGGTCTATCGGCTGTATATATTAGTAGGGGCAGACGGAGATATGTCCCATACCATGGTCACGCATCATACTACACCATGCATTGGGCCAGTATATGTAGGGGGGGAGTATGTGAATGGCAAACATATTGAGATGTTTTTGTTCACACAGTCTTTATACTGTACTGCTCCTTTGGCTTACCGGTATGTCACTATGACTGTAATGGAATTGGTTGTGGGTATGCACTTTCACACCAGTGTCTGTTTTTAAGTGCTTTTACATCCCTGTAGTACCTGATATATTTGCCAATACATGTGTAACTCCCCTTAGCAGACTGTAGTTTCGACAGTGCTTGGTGACATGCTTAGCAGATGAGTGTAGTTTCCCTAATGTGATGTTATGTCCAGATATTTGTAGGATGTGCTGTTGCCTTGCCCCCATAAGTGTTGTGAATTTCTGACACATCAGTGGGATGATGGGAGGATTTCAGTCACTAACTAGTGAGAAGTAATTGAGTGTTGGACGTGCTATTTCAGTCAATATATGTCAGGACAGACATGAGGGTGTTACTGCAGCAACTGTGTTAGCTTATCTACTCCAGTATTTAAGATATGCCCATATTTTCATGCCTTTCTCCCCCCACTTTGTTAGGCCTGGTCCAGATTAATTGCACTAAGGGGTTCTGGGCCTACCTCTCAACTGTTTGGATTGTTGCATCATGTCCAGATTTATTGCTCATATTTCTGGTCTGTTCAACAAATTCATTATTATTATATCCCTGGTAAATCACTGTGATGATCTGTGGATTTCTGACAGTAAATGATGACATACACTTCAGTTTCAGAATTCACATCCTTCCGAACATGTATGCTGAAACAAACCCTGTCACTCTGGCAACATTCTACATTTATAAGAGCAATATTTAAAATATGTACCTAGTTTGGGCCCATTGTCCCCCCATTTGGACAGCTTTTCGACAGATTTCTTACACTAAGAGGTTGAGAGGTATGGTTGTGAGGTATGACTCCACTACATGTTATAAGTATATATATATATATATATATATATATGTATATATATATATATTTTTTTTTTTTAACTTTTTAAATATATATTTAGTTTTATATATATATATATATATATATATATATATATATATATATATATATATATATATATATATATATTATATTATGCATATATTTTTCCATATATATATATCTATATCTATATGTATGCATCTCCATACATGTATACGTGTGTATATGTATAAATACAAAACCTAACTGATTCTACAGAATCCTTTCCTTACTGCTGAATGATTCTACTGCATGATATGTTTGAAAAAGCATCAGCAGTTCTTGCAATTGTAGTGGTGCAGTGCTTTGACTATGGTATGTAGGGTCCTGAGTTCAAGCTTTGGCAGTGTTGATTATTTTATTTATATATTATATTATTATTATTATTACTATAATATTATGATATTATATCCTTATAATATTATTATAATATCATATTATATTATATTTTGATATATATATTTTGTATATATCTGTTATAACATATAAAATGTGCTTCCATTACAGTCGCAAGGAGTGTAACTATACTGTATGGGACACATCTATACATGGGTGGTTTCACATGTTATATGCACTCACACTTCCATTTTACATCAGCTACACTACCCTGGGTGACAGAAATAACTTACCACATATTTTAATATGAAAATATTACTTTTAACACTGCTTTCCCTTGTAAAATTAGATTGCCTGTTGTAGTACTCAAACCATGTACATCTGCATGACAAGCAAAGACTCTGACCACTACACTACCTTGGAGGTTTGAGCTCTATATTTTTATTTATCTCCTATTGCATATTAATATTATGTTATTATATTAAATGGAGAGCATTGAGGTTTTTGGCCATGTCATGGAGGACTGCTATCACGACACATACATTTCACTTTCAGATGTGTATCCTTCAGAACATTCATGCTAATGCATAACCTGTTTTATATCAACGTTCTGTCTGTCCTCTGTGCAGATGGGATGACACCGGTGCTCAGGCTGTGGTTGACTACACTGCAGAATGGGTCTGAGAGCCCATGCCTGTGCTCATGTTGGATGCAGCCAAGAATGGTATCATGCCTATGGACACCTCTGTGTGTTGCCTTTGAGAGGGCCTTACAGACCTGCTTCCTGATCATGAGGGGAGGGGGGCAGGCACTGTACATGCACATGTACCTATGGGGGACAGGGGGGGGGTGAAGATTACACTTCACCTGTCTGCAGCCAGTTGCCTATATCTATGGCATATGTGTATGCAGTGTTATTGACCACCACTACAGCACAGACATGTGCGCTGCCTCTGGAATTGTGGACATGTCTGGAAGGCCTACTGATTGGCCTTGGTGGATGTATTCAGTTTGCCCTCAAAGACAGCCTTAGTGTACATCACCTGTGACCTTATTTGCTTCTGCATAACAAGGTGACATGGCTGCTAATGAGGCAGCTTTTTGTTCTTGGCCCATCTTGCGATTATTTCCACCTATGATGGTAGTTGTGTATTGCTGCTGTCCACCACAGGGGGTCAGCCTACCTTGAGGGGGTTGATGTCCTGTCAGGTATTGCTAAGGCCATACAGCTATGTAGGTGCCCACATAGTATTGCGGTGTGGGGCTGGACACTGCTGTTAGTTCTAACATATGGGATGTCCTTCATATGAGTCTTGCCCCTTTTCCTTGCCTGTGCAGGGGACATTACAGAGGTGTGGGGGCTACAACTTCACAGACAGTAGGTGGAAATACCTCACAGGATAGGGCATGCGAAGATAGCCCAACAACATGTGGGACAAAGGTCCAGAATTCAGTACAGATTGTATATCAATAGTGCTGTTATACACATGGAGGGTTGCTAGATTGCCAGGATTCATCTGGATTTGCATTTATTGAATGACCTGACATCTGACAGTGATATGCCTCTGGCATTCCTCTCAACTGGCATGTTGTCCACAGAGTGGCCAGAGGTTTGCCTGTTATGTTTGGTCAGTTCCTTGAACATCTTTTGTGGTGTCGGTAGGATAATGTGAGGATTGTAGTCACTAACTGTTGACATCCATTGGTGTTCCAGACATCATATCCTTCAGGGATGTTATGTTATTGCAACACATGTAACACTAGCTACTGTTTCAGTTTGTAACACCATTATGTGTGATATGTCCCTCTTTCTGGCCCCATCTTCTCCAAGTGCATCATGCATTGTCCAGATGCCCTGCACTATGAGGTGCAGAGGTATGGTATATCATTAATTAGCAGCTACACTCCAGTTATCCCAGTGACCTAGCAGACTCCTGGCCGTGGTATGCGGCAGTGGTCAGGATTATAGTTCCACACCCTGGAAATTCTGTGGTGATCTGTACATATGACAGTTATGTATGTCTGGCCATTGTGAACAGACTGCCAGGATTGTGTAGCAGTGTTGTATGTAGATGTTTGTTTGGCTGGGTAGGGAGAGTAGCAGATGTGAGTGACATACATCCTTTACCTATCTGACTGTGCATGCTGCTATGGCTGCTGGTGGTCTATCAGGTCTGTATGCTTGTAGGGGCAGACTGTAAAATGTCATGTAACACCTCAATATTCCCAGTACACTGTGATTTTGGCCAGTATATGTCAGTGTAGTATGTGACTGGCAATCAGGATATGTTTGTTCAGACAGTCATACTCTGGAGATCATTCTGGGTACTGGCATGTTGCAGTGACTGTGGTACAAATGTTTTTTTGTGGACATTTTTGCACCACTATCTGTTTTCACTACAGTTCCATCCCTGTAGTGCATGCTATATTTGAATATACATGGGTAATTGTCCAGAGCTGATGTGGGGGAGTGTTGTGTTGGTCTTTCTGTGCTTCATAAGGTGCTGGGTGACATGTTTGGCAGCTGTCAGGGAATTTCTATTCTGTTACATGACTGCAGTTATACTGCTACACTGTCCAGAGGCCTAGACACTGTTCAGATGTATGGCTCATATGTTTGGTCTGTTTTCCACACAGTTATTGCCCTTGGCTAATCATTCGGATACTCTGGGAAATGCAGTCAATACATGCTAACATCCATTGGTGATACTGATGTAATATCCATCAGAAAAGATATGTGCCAACAAACCCAGTAACATTAGCAACTGTCTAAATTTATAACAGCAATATGTCCAATATACCCCTGTGTTTGGGCTTCTGTCCCCCAATTATGTCAGGCTTTGTCCAGATGTCATGCACTAAGAGGTTCAGAGGTATGTAGTGTTATTATTTATTGCCTTCATTCCTGCTACCATCCCAGTGATGTCATAGACTCCCAGACATGTAACAAGGAAGCAGCCATAGATATGAGTCCTGCGCCTATACATTCTGTGGGAAATTGTACATTTGAGGAGTCTGTGTATGTCTGGCCATTGTTAACAGACTGTCAGGATTGTGTAGCAGTGTAGTGTGTACATGTTATTTGGGCTGAGTAGAGACAGGGTTACATGTGAGTGTCATACCTCTCAACCTCTTAGAGTAAGAAATCTGGACAATGCCATAAAAAGTTATACAAATAGGGACAATTTTGAAATATTGCTCTTACAGATTTAGAAAGTTGATAGAATAACATGTTTTGCATTAACATGAATTTTCTGAAGAGTATGAAGTCTAAAACTCAAATGTCTATCATTATTTTCTAACTTCAATCTTTAATGATTTTCCACAAATTTGCCAGAAAGCCACAATTTTATGGAAAACGGACTAAACATATAAGGCAAAAATCCGGACATTCTGCGAAAATTTGTATAGTTGAGAAGTATGACAGAATGTCCAGATGTTTGGCCCATACTTTTGTTCTGTTCCACAATTTATTTGTATTTGTCTGGTAAATCACTGTGATGATTCAAGGAGTTATGTCAGTAAATAATGACATAACATTTCATTTTCCATCCTCATATCCTCCAGTAATTGTCTGCTGAAATGCACCCTGTTGCTGTAGCAAATGTCTTCGTTCCTAACAGCGATAGTTGAAATCTGTCCCTATATCTGGCCCATTTCCCCCACCCCCTTTTACAGCCTTTGTACAGGTGTCTTGCACAGGGATGGTTCTGAGGTCTGACTGCACTGCATGATATGTACATATATATATATATATATATATATATATATATATATATATATATATATATATATATATATATATATATAC